>NW_025950337.1:0-16674 GCF_021028975.2 Sphaerodactylus townsendi | reverse complement strand
TTTTTCCAGAGAATGTGGAAAAGAGCTATTTCGGAGCCGAGGCAATAGATAAAGCCACCTGGCCTCCTAACCCCACAGGACAATGGAAACATCCCGTTTCATGAAACCAAAAGTGTCGGGGTGAGCCTAGTTATGTACCTGGCATGTGAAGCCATAAAGCAAAGATCTAGGGGAAAATGTCCCAGTGCAGCAGTGGTAACGTATAGCAGGCTGGTTACATATATCTTGCAGCAATTACACTGAGTTAGGAATGCATCTCAATCAACTACAATTTCCTCACTAGTCTAGGTGTGCACGCATGGCATAGAATCATAGAGTTGGAAGAGTTGGTTTCAGTACAGTCCAGGGTTGGTTTGTATATTATTATACAAATATTGGTATTGGTAATTTATTTTATATACCGCCCTCTCCCAAAAGGCTCAGCAACAACATAATATAACAGCAATAGACACCACAACAGCAATAAACAATATTTCAAGTATCAAAAACATCATAAGAACATAAGAACATAAGAACAAGCCAGCTGGATCAGACCAGAGTCCATCTAGTCCAGCTCTCTGCTACTCACAGTGGCCCATCAGATGCCTTTGGGAGCTCACATGCAGGATGTGAAAGCAATAATCATGATACAACAAAATACATGATACAACATCAATACATGATACATGATACAACATCAATAATCATGATACAACAAAATACAGCATCAATAAACATAGCAACAAAAATCAAACATCAAGCAGCAACGACAACAACATAGCATTATAAAACAGCACTATGATAAACAATAAACATATGAAATCAGTTCAACGTTGCATCTCAGATGGTGACTAAATACGACCTTCTAAGCATTATTAAATAATTGAGGAGAAGTTGAAATTTTAAAAAGGTTTTTATAATTGTTTACTAATAGTTTGCAGGGGTGGAGTGAGGAGAAATAGCACTCGGAGCCCTGCCCCCCTGCCGCAGCGCCCCCGACCCAGAACGCCCCCAGAACACCCCCTGCCTCTGCTGCATCTCTGCCCGGGGCATCGTGCCCGCCCTGTCCTGTGGGCACTACGCCACTGTCATTTATTAGGTCTGCCCAGTGGTATTCTGTGGAAAAGTCACCTGATGAATAGAAACTTGTATGATTTACAATATAAACCATAGATACCTATGGGAACACCACTGGTCCTTTCTTGTAAGTAGTTAGACCCATCATTTTTATTTTGAGATTTTGAACAGAAAGATCTGTTTCAATTCTTCATTCTAATCTGGAGAACTGGCTTTGTTCCCCACTCCTCCACCTGAGTGGCAGAGGCTTACCTGGTGAACCAGAGGTGTTTCCCCGCTCCTGCACATGCAGCCTGCCAGGTGACCTTGGGCTAGTCATAGTTCTCTCAAAACTCTCTCGGCCCCACCAACCTCACCAGGTGTCTGTTGTGGGGAGAGGAAGGGAAAGGAGCTTGTAAGCCACCTTAAGTATCCTTACAGGAGAGAAAGGTGGGATAGAAATCCAAACTACTACTACTACTACTACTACTACTACTACTACTACTACTACTACTACTACTACTACTACTACTACTTTTCTTCTTCTTCTTCTTCCAAGGCCAGAGAGGGACAGAGGTGGTTTGCCACTGATAGAAGATATACAGAAGGAATCAGGAAGAAGAAGAAGAAGAAGAAGAAGAAGGAGAAGAAGGAGAAGAAGGAGAAGAAGAAGAAGAAGAGGAAGAGGAGTAGGAGGAGTAGGAGGAGTTTGGATTTATATCCCCCCTTTCTCTCCTGTAGGAGACTCAGATACACGTGCTCTTAACCTCCTACGCCACTGCTGCTCCTGAAGCACAGCAAAATTAACTAACAGCAGTGAAGGACTGTAGAAGAGCCAGTGAAAAGCCTCTTAAAAGTGGTTCCTGTTGCACTACTGGAAATTATAGTCAATAAGGAAACCCAACTTTTCGTTTAAGCCAAGATGAAAGATTGTGTTGAATTTCTGGGTGAGTTCACCATTCTTCCGTAGTATTGTCCCTTTGATTCCACCCAACTCCCCTCCCCGAATCTGAGATCTGCCGGGATAGGTCCAAGAACTGCAGGTCCACATCTGCCGTGGGCAGGGCCAGCCTTATATTCCTGGCTCTGGGTGCGAAGCTTCGTGGACTTCGGAGGTGGAGCCAGCAATATAAAGCTGGACCCGCCAATTCAAGGTTAGCTTCTGCTTGGCCGGGTCTAGCTTTAGACAGCTGACTTCAAGGCGAAGCCCCAGTTGAAAGTCAGACCTGGCTGAGCTCAGCCTTAAACTGCACTCTGACCCCTGGACTCCACTTAAAATTTGGGGATGGGGGGGTGCAGCTGGATACAGGCCCTGCCTTGAAATCAGCACCCGCCCCTGAACTGTACAGTGGGGGACCAAGGTTTTTTGGGGGGAGGACTCTGGGCTGCCCTGTGCCCTTCTCAAGCAGGACTTGGGGCACAGGCCTGGCACGCCCCACCCTAGTTATGTCTTTGTGTTGATACGAGTTGGTTGTGACCAGAGGTAGGAATCCAGCAGGTTCCCGAGAGTAGGTTACTAATTATTTGTGTGTGCCGAGAGGGGGTTACTGATTGGTGATTTTGCCACGTGATTTTTGCCTTAGTGATGCCCCTCCTCTCAGCACTAGCGCGCAGAACTTGAAGCAGTCTAGCAGGAGGTGCACCGGCGTGCATGGCAGCCTGCGCCTGCGTGCATTCGTTTCCCGTCCAAGGACCGGCGCAGCGGCTGCGTCCTTTGTAGGGGTGAGCTGCTGACCCAGCAGCACCGTAAGTAGAGCACTGGAACACCGGCGCTCCTACGGTCTTCTGGTCGCACCGCTCCCCCACCCCTCACCCCCCGATGAGTCACGGGTCATGAACTACCTGGCTCACAACCACCGGGTGTCCCAGACAAAGGGACAATGGTCTTGCCCCCAGGTGAGGATTAGGCCCAGACGCTGATGCTCCTCTCCGCACGTAGCAGCCAGGTGAGATCATGCATCACATGATGATCTCTCAGTCTCCCGCTCTCCCGCTCTCCCGGATTTCCCCCCGATCCGCCCTTCTACACGCCCCCGCTATAATCATAATAAAAGGTGCCAGGAACCAGCACGCGGCAGAGTCGCTAGGAACACGGACACCCGCGCTCCCGCTGCTGGCGCTCTCCACCAGATGTTATCACCGCGTCTCGTCTCGTTCTTGCGCTGACCTCGCGGCACGACTACAAGCTGGTGCCGAAACCCGGGAATCCTCAAACCTCCACCCTGCTTACCGTCGCCTGGGAAAGGGCCGCGGTACCGACGTCCGCTGGATCGGCGCATCCAGGGACTCGAGTTCTAGGACACTCTCTCTCGTCTGACGAACCAACGGTAAGTATGGAAGCTTGCAAAAGCAGGGCTTATGACAAGCACGTTAGCGAATTGAAAGCGCTAGCGAAATGCGGCAGGGTCTCCATAAAGAGAGGGGAGCTGCGCAAATTGGTTGAGGAGATTGAAGCTCAATGTCCATGGTACCCAGAAAGGGGGACATTGAATCTTAAGGATTGGGAAAACATCGGGCGCACTCTTCACACAGAGCCTCGCGCGCCGATATCACTGCTACTGACGTGGAGGCAATGTTATGTCGCCATCAGCCTGCAGGTCTATGGCTCCCTTGCTGTAGATCGCCCTTCTTTCGACCCTTCAGCTTCCATTTCACCCCCGGAATTTTCTCTATCCACTAAATTGGATGCGCTGTCCTCCCTCTATCCCTTGCTTCCCCGCCTCCTTCAAATTCTCCCGCTTATTTCGGCCGCCTCCTCCCCACTTCGCTCCGCCTTCATTTTCTAAAGACACTGCACGCCAAGTACGAAGCGCCGCGTAATGGCAGCCGGGTTTCAAAACCCTAACAGAGCGTGTAAGCCACGATCTGCAAAAGAAGGAAACCTGGCCGGAAGACGATGCCGACATCCTTGCCATGTAATCCACTACACAGATAGCGAGGGGGAGGATGGCATCAATCAGCGAGTTGTAAATTACCACCCCCTAGGATTTATAAACATTCCTCACTGGAAAGCTCCGCCGAAGGCAATGCGGGAATGAGGAATCCGCAAGCCCCTATGTAGAGAGCGTAATTTAAAACCCGAAATTAAGCCAAGGAACCACCTAATGGTTCCGGAGGAGTTCGGAAAACAACCACACCTTCGCGTACAGCACTTTAAACCCCGCACGGTATCATGATGCAGGAAAGCAAATTTTACCGCCAGCGGTGCGCAAGCGGAAGGGCAGCCTCTGGCGGCGCCTACACCACCATGCGCAGCTTTATGGCTGCTGAAACTCCGCTAACTAACGCGGTGTCCTGCGGGAGAATCACCGCTTACGGTAGCCTCTGGATATTACCACCAAAGGCGTTTTTGAAAGTCCCCAGCGCGGGCCGGCCAGCCCAAAGCTTTTCTGGCGTCCGGCCAGGAAGCCTCAAGAGCCCTATGCGGGTCGTGAACAGGCTCCAGGAAGCCCTCAAAAGGCAGGTTGACAGCGAGGAGGCCCAGAGCGAACTCCTTAAAGCATGCCTTGCCAAAGAGAGCGCCTCCAGCTGAGTGCCGCATAAAAGCAGTCACGGAGTCTAGGTAGGAACCCCGAACTGGCCGACATGCCAAAGGCTTGCCAGGATATCGGGTCTTTCACCCATCAAAGCCAACCTTCTAGCATAGCCCTCTCCGCTGCCATGAGACAGCCCCGAAGGGCGAGTGTTTCAATTGCAACAAGCCAGGACACTTCCGTAAGGATTGTAGGCTGCCAGGTGAGGGAGGGGCCCGATGCCGGAAGGGGGTCTCCCCCCAGAGGGCGAAGACCCACAGGGAGGTCTAAGACCAGAGTGCTCTATTACTGCCCGCTGGGGAGGCCATACCCGGGCATCTCCCAATGAACCAAGGTCCGCACCTCCAGCCTTTCCCCCGGAGCTTACCTAGGAGATCGCCGCGGCAACCAGCTCGGTGCGCCACGCGTCCCCATCCCCACGGAGACCGTTGGGCTGAATCTTGCCAAAAGCTTCTGCCGCTGAACAGAGATTATCATCATCCCAGGGGTCGCCGACTCCGCGCTGCCAGGGAGCCATCCACATCCAGGTGTGGACAAACATCCCGCAGGAACTGCCAAGTTCATCCGATCATCCTGCCCCTATGCTTTCTTTTCGAGTCTGATCTAAGTTCAGCTAATCTAAATCTCGTTGCTTGCTCCCCCCCTACGTCTATACTTCCTGCTCCTGCTAGCCCCTTCTGCTTCCAAAGTCACCATGCCTCCGTAGCCAGTGCCCCAGAGTGGCCGCGCGTTTTCAAAATCTCTGCAGAGTCCACAGTCGCTGAATTGCCACAGAAAGAAATGCTGATGGAGGAGAACGCCAACGATTCTGGCACTATGCCCAGTCCGTCTCATTAACCAAGAGGACTGCCCGTTTTGAGCTCCCCTCATCAGAATGCCACATAGCCAATCTACAGGACAATGAGGGATGGAAAGGGGAAGATGCTTTCGCACTGTGGCCTTAAGCCCAAAGTCCTTCATGAAGAAGAAGCCCCCTTGGCCCTCTCCAGCTGTAAGGAGTTCAAACCAGATCTCATAGCCTCTGAGCCTGTGCAAAGCCCACAAGCTCAAAGCTCCCAGTGGCAGCAAAAGTAGTCAGTACTGCCTCCAGGGAAAGCAGGATCGCAGCCTGCAAGATAATCGCCCTGCAAGATCCAGAGAGCAAGACCTCCAAATCAGAGATGCAATCCTCCCTCATTACTTTTATATGTGCTCTGTATGCCTATATATGTTCTGTACATGTCTTGCCCCCTTCTCCCAGAGACCCCCTAAAGTTTTCCCCTCATAAGAGGGATTTTTCCATTGCTTCTAAGCTGCGGCTCTTGTTGCCTCAATTAAAGTTTTTCTCCGTTTGATTATGTGTGCCAGTGCCCTGAAGGGTTTCACCCCATTACAGCATCAGCCCCTTGAGCCCGGGACCGCAGCCGGCGCATGTTCCCTAGGATGCCTGTGGAGCCTGCTTCAGGCATACTCCATCTTAGTTAAACCCTCAAATTCTTCTTTAAAGCTTTTCCTTGAGAGCCATGCACAACATGGCTGTCTGAGCCTACATTTACCACATTAAAGCGCTGCGGTTTATATATGGAGCCAGAGAATTATTTCCGTGCTCCCACATTTTCCGCTGGGAACACCTGGCTGAGTGCAATGCCCCACTTAGGGGCTCTCTCAATACACCTACCTTACACAGCCTCCGCTGTGAAGGTAGGAAGCGAGTTCAAGCCGCCCAAGGTCGCCCTTACAGGAGGGGAAGGTAAAGGATTCCAAAACCTCCCCACCTTTTTCTTTTCTTCTGCATTATCCTTTGTATTGTCTCCTAAATTCACTCCCTAGAATTCCGTAGGAGCTGCTCCCCCTCCCTCCTTCCTTCCTTCTATTTTCCAACCAGCAAGAAGTGGGGAGGGCCAATTGGCTGACTGGCCCTCCCTGGATTAAAATCTGGGCCCCATCCTGTTACCGCAGCACTGGATGACAGGGCCCAAGTTAAAGGGTTACTGCAAACACAGATCCACTCATGATCTGGGTGGGTGGTGTTTGCCAAAGCGCCAGGGCAGCTGTATGAATTCAGCTTGCAGGCCCTGGCTTCGACCGAAGCCCGGCCCTTAAGGAGTGATGCCGGTGAGACAGCATCTCCCAAAGATAATTAGATTACAAATTCAGCACCATTCCAGCCTCTCGGCGTTAACCATCAAGGTCACGGTAGGTACATTCTCCCCGCGGGGAAAGACCCCCTCACCCTTTGTGTGTGAAATTTGCCCCTAATCATACAGATTGCTTGTCTCCCGGATGCATCCATCACCCCAAAGCGCATCCAAGTCCCCTCCCTTTGTGTTGCCAAATTAAGCATGCACACCCACAGATTCCCTCTCAGGGTCCGCTGGCCCCCTCACTCCCTGGAGGCTCGGGGGACCCTGGCTTTGACGCACCCTGGTGACGCTCTGAAGCCAGCTCCCATCAAGGATGCAGCCTACCCTCTGCCCTTCCTGTCAAACAATTTAAAGAAAGAGGGGTAAAGAAGGCCCCCAGTGAATTACATTAAAAGCAACCTTCACGCAGGCTGCGAAACAAGCCTTCTTATATTAAACTCTAGCTCAAACAAAACTTCGATCTTGACCTCCCACCATCGGCTCTAGAACCCGAGGCCTGGGGCGGGACCCGGCCCCCTCCCACGCCCTGGGGAAGGGGGTGTGTTTCAGTCCTTCTTCCTACAGGTCCCCTGTGGATTCCGATTCGCCATGACCGGCCAGCCCATGGAATGGCTGCCAGGAGGAAACCAACCCCATCCCGGAGGTGGAACACATCTCTCTGGAGGATCCCGCCCCGCGGCCCCATGAGAGCAGCGACGCCTTGGCCTTGAGACGGTCCAAAGGGCCGGATGACCTGGGGGGGATGTCAAGGCAACCCACCAGCTGGCTTTCGAGCTGCTGCGTAAGCAAGGCTACCCCGAGACACCCGAGGGTCTCTGTGCCGCCATCTTCGCGATCATCACCGTAACTTTCGGCGGAGTCACCATTCTCTGCCTGCTCTGCTGCCTCCTGCCGGTGGCAGTCGGCCACCCCCTGATGAGCTTTGACCAGACCAACATCTGGGAGACAATTACGCTGCCGCCGTAGCGTTTAGTCCTTGTGCCTGGGCCAGCTATGACTCAGAGGTTGACGCTGTGTGTCGCTGCTCCTCATCTACAGCCGCCATTCTCTCTCCCTCTCTGCAGCCCCCTGGCTGGAAGTTTGAAGTTGCAATAGGAACATTCCTGATAGGTTAACCTTTGGAACTCTCATGTTTCCAGCCACCTGATTGTGCTCCGGAACATGCAGCCTCTAGCAGCCTTGCTCCGTGAGAGTCACTGAGCTTTGCAATGCTAAAGACTATCAGTAGCTCTCTCTCTCCGTTCTTGAGAAATCCATGGACTCCACCACCATGGCTCCTAAAGGCTTTTGGTGGCCAAACAGCAAGAGCCGTGCATTGGACAATTATGCAGCCATGGGCTGCTTGCCCTTTTTCCTTTCATCCACTGGCTTCTTTGTATTGTTTAGCTATGTTTTGTTATTGTTTCCATCTACATGATGCCCAGAGCCGACCTCCAAAGGAATTATTGAGTACTGTAACTTAGCTGATCATGGAACATTGCATGCTTTAATTTTAGAAGTTATGTTGACTGATGTTGTTGCATCCGTCTGCCGGAACTCTCTGCTGCCACCTCACCATCGTCCTGTCCCGGTACTTTCTGGGACCGTCCATGCCAGGGCGGTCCCGAG
Source organism: Sphaerodactylus townsendi (assembly GCF_021028975.2). Lineage (NCBI taxonomy): Eukaryota > Metazoa > Chordata > Lepidosauria > Squamata > Sphaerodactylidae > Sphaerodactylus > Sphaerodactylus townsendi. Next base: position 8,375 of record NW_025950337.1, on the reverse strand, counting down.
TGTAATGTCGAGTCGGCGTCCTAATATGCCGACCCAAGCCCTTCCTTCTTCATCAATGGAAAGGGCCACAATAGCCAGAGTAGAACTGGGTTTAAATATACACTTCTATAAATCTCAATAGTGACTATGGGTCTCTCTGCACACAGGATTGCTGTGAAGTCAACATGGGAAAAAAATTAACACCTTTGTAGGGATGAGCTGCTGACCCAGCAGCACCGTAAGTAGAGCGCTGGAACACCGGCGCTCCTACGGTCTTCTGGTCGCACCGCTCCCCCACCCCTCACCCCCCGATGAGTCACGGGTCATGAACTGCCTGGCTCACAACCACCGGGTGTCCCAGACAAAGGGACAATGGTCTTGCCCCCAGGTGAGGATTAGGCCCAGACGCTGATGCTCCTCTCCGCACGTAGCAGCCAGGTGAGATCATACATCACATGATGATCTCTCAGTCTCCCGCTCTCCCGCTCTCCCGGATTTCCCCCCGATCCGCCCTTCTACACGCCCCCGCTATAATCATAATAAAAGGTGCCAGGAACCAGCAGCGGCAGAGTCGCTAGGATCACGGACCCCCGCGCTCCCGCTGCTGGCGCTCTCCACCAGATGTTATCACCGCGTCTCGTCTCGTTCTTGCGCTGACCTCGCGGGCACGACTACAGTCCTTGCCACAGCCCCCCCAGGAATGCCACGCCCCAGAATGCCCGACCACGCCCCTGTCGTGCCCCACCCAGTCCCATTGGCGCTACGCCACAGTTTGAATCCCACCACCATGGGAACCTGTTACTAAAATTTTTGGATCCCACCACTGATTGTGACTTGAGGGCACACAATTATTGTAACTGGAGTCACGTCCAGTAGCAACTGAGAGACCAACAAGGTTTTCACAATATGAGCTTTCAAGAGTCAAAACTCCCTCTGTCTCTGATGAGAAATGGAAACTGTATTTCTTATATGAGGCAGAATCGATTATGTAAGAACAATAACAACGGTAAAAATATTAATTTGTTATTCATTAAGATATAAGAACTGTTTATTAGATACTTATTGTTGTGTTGGAACTAGAGGCTAGAGGATGATGAATTTTTTAAACCATGTAATATTATCTCTAAATGATATTCTAATGTGTCAGAACTAATATATCTGTGGTTTAAGCGTAACTGTGTTTCCTTTTTCCTTTTTCTGTCTTTTCTTATCTGTTTTTAAACTATATTTGAAAAATGTAATACAAATATTATTTTTTTAAAAGTTCCCTCTGTCTTCCTATCTGACGAAAAGAGTTTGGACTCTCAAAAGCTCATTCCCCACAAATCTTGTTCATCTCTAAGAAGAAGAAGAGTTTGGATTTATGCCCCTCCCCCCTTCTCTCCTGCAAGGAGACTCAAAGGGACTTACACATTTCCCTTCCCCCCCCCCACAACAAACACCCTGTGAGGTGGGTGGGGCTGAGAGAGCTCCGAAGAACTGTGACTAACTCAAGGTCCTCCAGCTGGCATGTGTTGGAGAGCACAAGCTAATCTGGTTTACCAGAGAAACCTCCACAGCTCCAGTGGCAGAGCAGGGAATCAAACCCGGTTCTCCAGATTAGAGTGCACCTGCTCTTAACCACTAAACCACGCTGGCTCCTGAACGCAAATCTAGTTGCTCCGCTGCACACTGAGAAGGCTACGCTCTGAAACGAAATTATTATTATATTCTTCTCCAAGATGATTTTGACTGAAGACGCCAGCGGTGGAAGCCAGGAGCAGCAATGGCGTGGGAGGTTAAGAGCTCGTGTATCTAATCTGGAGGAACCGCGTTTGATTCCCAGCTCTGCTGCCTGAGCTGTGGAGGCTTATCTGGGGAATTCAGATTAGCCTGGGCACTCCCACACCCGCCAGCTGGGTGACCTTGGGCTACTCACAGCTTCTGGGAGCTCTCTCAGCCCCACCTACCTCACAGGGTGTTTGTTGTGAGGGGGGAAGGGCAAGGAGATTGTAAGCCCCCTTGAGTCTCCTGCAGGAGAGAAAGGGGGGATATAAATCCAAACTCTTCTTCTTCTTCTTTTTCTCGTGTACAAGCACGCAAAGAATACGTGCTGCTGCTAAGCAAAGAAAAAGATCCCTTTGTACCTGATGTTTGGATTACCCAAGTACAGAAGAAACACTTGAATCCTTTCTTTTTTTCCCCTGGAAAAGTTTGATGAAAATCAACGCCAGCACTAACAGGCAGGGGAAGGTGTGGGAAACAGCGCCAACAGTCCCTGCGACGCCAAGGAATGCGAACTGTTGACAACCGGAGGAATTGCCTGAATGGCCGAATGTGATTCTGGCACTGAGGTAGACTCTGGCGTTGGATCAGGTCCTGCCCGACGCCAGAGTGGCAGTCCAAAGCTGCCAGATGCTCCCAATGTAACCACTGCCCAAGTTAAGACTCTGGCAGGGTATGAAAGGAAGGAACCTCCAGAAATTTGGAATGCGTGCAGGCAGTGAACGAATATGCAGAGGCAGAGCAGGGTTGAAAACCAAACTGATGAGCTGTTTCGCCAGGAAATGTGAGTGTCTACGGGACCGTCTCTCCCTATATCGCCCTGCTAGGCCCCTTTGCTCCTCGGAGGCGGACCTTCTGGTGATCCCTGGCCCCAAAGTGGTCCGGCTGGCCTCTACAAGGGCCAGGGCTTTTACGGCCCTGGCCCCTACCTGGTGGAACAGGCTCCCAGGTGAGATCAGGGCCCTGTGGGACATACAGAGTTTCCGCAGGACCTGTAAAATGGACCTGTTCCGCCAGGCGTTTGGCCAGCCGGGATAACACCACACTTCTGTGATAAATATCTGGCCTCCGTGGGTGCAAGAAGGGGGAAGGGGAAACAATTTTAATCGCCATCTGAATTTTTTATAATTTATATATGGTTTTAACTGGGATTGAGTGTGAAATGGATTTTAACTGTTTTATATAATTGATGGACACCGCCCTGAGCCCTTTGGGGGAGGGCGGTATAGAAGTTTAATAAAATAAATAAAATAAATAAATAAGTAAATAAAAAAGCAGAAGCCCTGGGACGGGGGGGGGGGGAGCTTTAAAAATTGTTTTTTTTAATGGACAAGTGACATTGAGGAGAAAGCTCAGAACAGCATAGAGAAAGCATCGGCCAAAGGGGACTTAGCGGCTAGCTAGCTTTGACAACTGGGATCAGAGCCTCAGTGTTCAGAGGAAATCTATCTGATACTGTTACTTTTAATAGGCGTAACTGAAGCACACAAAATGAGCATAACCTATGCAACGAACCACAAAATAATCTCTATTAAAAAACCTCCTGTCATGATATTCCGTATAATAAAAGAAAATTCTCATGCAAATATTAAAATACAACATAGATAAAATAATTGGGCCAATTAAAATAGCACATAATCAATTAATACATCAGACTGGAATGTAGATAAAGCCCTTATTTGTCTAGGGTTAACAGTGTTAATAAAAAAATGTAGGTACTAAAATGGAGATCTTATTAGAGCCTGACAATATGGACAGGATTTTCTGAGCATTATTAAAGGGATTTTTTTTCTCTGTAATAAAGGTGAAAGAAATATCGTATGTGGCTCAGCAAGTAAATGGCATTCCAGGATAATGTGAGTTAACGAATCAGGAGTTTCAGCCCCCCATGGTCTCTCGTGATAGCGGATATGTAAATATCTACCAGAGAGAACACTGGAAGGAAAAGCATTCATGCGTGCTAAAATAAAAGCCCTTCTTTGGACGGGAACTTCAAGGAAATAAAAATATTGGGCCATGCAACCCAGTGGCGTAGCGCCCAGGGGGCATGTGGGGCATCTTGCACTGGGGGCGGGGGCAGGGCAGGGGCGTTCCAGGGGCATGACAGGGCATGGCGGGAGTGGGTGGGGACATGGCAGGGTCAAAGGGCACAAATGTGCCCCGGGCACAGTTCACCCTCACCATGGCTCTGATACAACCCAGTTGATTCTGAAGGAAATCTATCTTTGTAATGACGCTGACAACAAATGGGGAGAAATTGGTAGAAGCTCAATCTCTCTTTCTCTGCCTCCCCCCCCCCCCATTTCTCTTCCTTTCTTTCTTCAACAAATGTACACAACATTTACTCTTACTGCTTTCTACAACTCATAATTTCTAAGGGAAGCTTGTAGGATCTCCCCTCTTCCCCAAAATAAAATTCCTGAAGACTTTGGGGGCAATTTAGGAGCGATTCCTGAGCTTTAACAAGAGTTGGATGATTTTGATGGGCTTAGTGCATTCAAATATTATTCATTTACATTTTTAGATGACTGTTTTAAACGTTTGTATGTTGTAAACCACCTTGCAAACCCTATTATGATGTTTACCAAGAAAAATAAATGTAGCCTCAGTGTAGGATAAAGGGAATTTGAGTGTTGGACTAGGTTCCTACTGACTGTAGTCACTTATTCTCTTTCACACTACCCAACCTTACAGGGTCGTTGTGACAACAAAACGGAGGAAGGGGAACCAAATATGCTGCCTTGAGCTACTCTGAGGAACCAGAAGCATGGCCATTAGTCCCTTTAATGAACAATGGGACAAAAATGCAGCAAACAGGATCCATCCATTCATTCTTTCGTTTTTCACTAATACAGCAAGGATGGATTGATCTCTCCAGCAGAGGGCACTCAAACTCCAGATAATAACATGCGGATGCCAAGAAAAGCATTACTCCTGGTACATGAATCATAGAACCATAGAGTTGGAAGAGACCCCAAGGGCCATCAAGCCCAACCCCCTGCAATGCAGGAACACACAATCAAAGCACTCCTCCTGACAGATGGCCATCCAGCCTCTCTTTAAAAACTTTCAAAGAGGGAAACTCCACCACAATTGTGCATGGTATTTGGCTTGGCTGCACAAAGCTAAGGAGAGCAGATAAAATTATTTTCCTTTCTTTCTTCTTTATTTATTATATGTGTATGCCACCCTTCCCCAATGGGCTCAGGGCGAATTCCATCATATAAAAAGACAATAAATACAATCCATCAAAATGTGTTCAACCAGTAACTCCGAAGTGTGTGCGTGCGTGTGTGCGTGTGTGTGTGTTAAGTGTCGTCACGTCGCTTCTGACTTACAGCACCTGAATGAATGCCCCCCCCCCCCCAATGTCCTATCATTAATGGCCTTGCCCAGGTTTGCAAACGGCGGGCCGTGGCATCTTTTATAGAGTCATTCCATCTCTTGCTGGGTCTCGAGAGTCAGCATGGTGTAGTGGTTAAGAGCAGGTGGACTCTAATCTGGAGAACCGGGTTTGTTTCCCCACTCTTATCTGGTGAACTACAGATTTGTTTCTCCACTCCTACATTCCTGCTGGGTGACCTTGGGCTAGTCACAGTTCTCTCTGAACTCTCTCAGCCCCACCTGCTTCACAATGTGTCTGTTGTGGGGAGAGGAAGGGAAAGGAGCTTGTAAGCCACCTTGAGTCTCCTTACAGGAGAGAAAGGTGGGGTATAAATCCAAACTCTTCTTCTTCTACATGAAGGGTAGCTGGCTGAGCCGGTGTGATGTATCAGGTAGAGTGTTGGGTTCAGTGGTGGGATCCAAACATTTTAGTTACAGGTTCCCATGGTGGTGGGATTCAAACAATGGCATAACACCAATGGGGAATGGGCGGGGCATGACGGGGCATGGTCGGGCATTCCGGGGGCGGGCCATTAATAATTTCTCTGTTACTGTAAAAAACTCTTACTGTAAAAAAAAGTTCCTAATTTCCAGCTGGTATCTTTCTGTCCATAATTTAAACTCATTATAGCAAGTCCTATCGTCTACTGCCAACAGAAACAATTATTTCTCCTCTCATTGACTGCCTGTCAAATACTTAATACTTTCAAATACTTAATTTTGTTTCTAGAAATCAAAAGAAGGATACTTTCCTTAAACAAGGAACTTTACCATATTTCTAAAACGTGTTTTTAAAACAGCCCAACAGGGAGAATGATCCCGTTTTCTACCTTCGCTAACCAGCCACATAGGAAAAAACAGGACTTTATGATTTTTGGACCTAATGGAATTTCTAACGGAAAAGCAGACCCGATTAGTAACCCCCTCTCGGCACACACAAATAATTAGTAACCCACTCTCGGGAACTGGTGAGAACCTGCTGGATCCCACCTCTGGTTGGGTTCAAATCACTGAGGAGAATAACCACAGACCAGGTCCGATTGATGGCTACAGATGGCTTGTGTCCTTGAACCTTGTAGTGTTGCAAGGGGAAGTATTTCAGGACTCATGTGAAGGCTATTTGAATATTGCCTTTGGAAAGCACTGGAATTTACTTCACGCAAATAAGACATGGTGGTTTTCGACATAGTGCAATGTTTTTTGAGTGGACTGTAGTAACAATTGGATGCCCTGGAGTGATTTCCCCTACTGAAAAACAGGCATTTTAAATAGTGCCATATTGTTATTTATTGATATTGATATTTATTTGTTATTTGTTGTCATAGGTATGTTGTGACTCACTTGTCTGTCTGTTGATGAGTTTGTATATTTGTATCACACGTGTGCACTTTATATCGCATTATGTGGATTAGCATTCGATATCAGTTGGCCACCGGAGAGTGTTTTGTGGCGTAGGAGGTTAAGAGCTCGTGTATCTAATCTGGAGGAACCAGGTTTGATTCCCAGCTCTGCCGCCTGAGCTGTGGAGGCTTATCTGGGGAATTCAGATTAGCCTGTACACTCCCACACACGCCAGCTGGGTGACCTTGGGCTAGTCACAGCTTCTCGGAGCTCTCTCAGCCCCACCTACCTCACAGGGTGTTTGTTGTGAGGGGGGAAGGGCAAGGAGATTGTAAGCCCCTTTGAGTCTCCTGCAGGAGAGAAAGGGGGGATATAAAGCCAAACTCCTCCTCCTCCTCCTCCTCCTCCTCCTCCTCTTCTTCTTCTTCTTCTTCTTCTTCTTCTTCTTCTTCCTTCCATTGATTTGAGATTTATTTGTGGTCATTGGGAGCAGCAGTGGCGTAGGAGGTTAAGAGCCCGTGTATCTAATCTGGAGGAACCGGGTTTGATTCCCAGCTCTGCCGCCTGAGCTGTGGAGGCTTATCTGGGGAATTCAGATTAGCCTGTACACTCCCACACACGCCAGCTGGGTGACCTTGGGCTAGTCACAGCTTCTCGGAGCTCTCTCAGCCCCACCTACCTCACAGGGTGTTTGTTGTGAGGGGGGAAGGGCAAGGAGATTGTCAGCCCCTTTGAGTCTCCTGCAGGAGAGAAAGGGGGGATATAAATCCAAACTCTTCTTCTTCTTCTTCTTCTTCTTCTTCTTCTTCTTCTTCTTCTTCTTCTTCTTCTTCTTCTTCTTCTTCTTCTTCTTCTTCTTCTTCTTCTTCTTCTTCTTCTTCTTGTGTCGTTTAGACCTGGATTCAAATCCCGGGTTGGTCAGAAAACTCTCTGGGCGAATTTGGGCCAACCGCTCTGCCTCAGCCTGACCTAGTTGCCATGGTCGGTGTGAGGACAAAAGGAGGCAAGTTGGCTCCACGGCGGAAGGGTGGAATAAAATGTGCTTAGACCCAGTTCTGCGCTCTGTTTTTCACAACTGAATCAGACACGACAGCATTCCTCATACACTTCTGCTCCGAGACATGGAAGAGAAGAAGAAGAGTTTGGATGTATATCCCCCCTTTCTCTCCTGCAGGAGACTCAAAGGGGCTGACAATCTCCTTGCCCTTCCCCCCTCACAACAAACACCCTGTGAGGTAGGTGGGGAGAAAGCACATGCCACAAAAAGCAAGCTCTGCCAAATCAGTGCGCGTGACACTCGGTTCAAAAGCGCAAGCCAGGGAGTTTATTATTTCATAGGGGGGTGGTTTTGTTTCCACAACAGCACCACGTCGGCAGAAGCAAACAGGGCATGGGGCCTGGCCTGCCAGCCGTTCCGGGGGGCTTGCATCACTGCCGAAACACCTGTTCCTGTCCCGGCGTTTTTCACCGTCCATTAAGAGGACAGAAACAAAGGCTTGTGCTTTGCTGGGCCCTGGAGCCTGATCTTATATTTTCTTTCTTAAATGAGCTGAAACAATAACAGAAGCCTGCATGGCCGAGTAATGCGTCCCGCTTCCGGGCCCGTCAGCAGGTTTTATGGAGTGCGGCAATGAGTATTCCGTTCCTAGTTTCAGATCACTGGCATGTTGGGAGCCGAGATACAACATTCCAGTATAAAGGAGGTTGCAGTCAAAGAACTGTAAAATTGTCAAAGGCTTTCACGGCCGGATTCAACTGGTTCTGGTGGGTTTTCCGGGCTGTGTGGCCGTGGTCTGGTGGATCTTGTTCCTAACGTTTCGCCTGCATCTGTGGCTGGCATCTTCAGAGGTGTATCACAGAGGGAAGTCTGTTACACACTGTGTCCAGTGAGAAGGGAATGTTTTATT
>NW_025950336.1:0-16703 GCF_021028975.2 Sphaerodactylus townsendi | reverse complement strand
GGGGGGAGGGTCTGGTTCCTGGGAGGGGGCTGCTGGAAGGGGCGGCGTGTTGGTGCCTGCCTGAGGCCTGTGCAGAGAGACAGCTCACCTTCTGCCTGCCTGGACTTTGTAAGGAAGAGCTTGTCTTCACCGCTAGCTCCTGGCAGCCTCTCCCCTTCTCCAAAGAGTCGCAGAGGCCACCTGTGGCCATGTGGGGCTGAGGGGGGGGTGCCATGGGGGGGTTGGTGGTAGCACCTCCGGTGCAATCCCAGGCAGGATTTCCACTTCAGGAACGCCTCCCTGGCAGGCTCCCTGGGGAGCCCTTCCGGGGCAGACGGGCAGGGTCAGCCAGGAGCTGGGAGAAGGAGGCCCTGCTGTGTGTGTTGTTCCGCTGTGCAGATGTTGGAGGCAGGCGCTCCCCTGGCCAGAAGAGGCGAGGGGCAGGGCTGGGCGCAAGCTGGAACTCTGTGCTGGCAAGTCTCCGGGTCCGTCTAGTTCCTCCAGGTGCCTGGTGGGCGGGAGGGAGGGAGGGATTCTGGCTTCTTGGGCGAGGCCTTGCAGCACACGTTAAAAAAATTGACTGAGCAGCACACGGTGGGATCACCAGAGCATGCCCAAGGAGCCGGCAGGCCAGAAGGGTGGTCGCAAGCACATGCCCCTTTGGGAGGGGAGAACGCCTCTCCACACTCCACTCTACTCATGAAGGGCAGCTCCCTCGTGTGTGCTGGGTCCTTGTGACCAGGCCGGGGTGGCGTGGGAGCCGGGGGGAGTGCCATATCAGGCAGACAGGGCTGAGCCTTCGGCTGGGAGCAGGGATATGCCTCGGAGGGCTCCTGGTGGCCCGTTGGCCCAGAGCTGCCTCTTGGGAGAGAGCTGACTGGGCTTTCTTGGCCCCAGGGCTCCATCACTGTCCCCCCGAGAATCGTGAGTGGTCCCGCCTCTGGAGGGGTGTGGTAGGGGACTCATCCCCTTTGGGTGCTTGAAACTCATTGTGAATGCAAGTCATGATTGCCTCCTCCCATTCCCACCTATCGCATGGTGGGGACCTCGAGTGAACCCCCCCCCCCTTGCCAGAGAGTTCTTCTGATTTCTTTCCCCTGCTTGTGCCCTCTGGACTTGGCCCCCAGAGCAATTGCAGGAGGAAGCGGCATCTTTATGGACTCTGTGCCCCCAGGTCTGGAATGGGCTCCAGCACAGGAGCGTGGCCTCGGGGCCTCTGCCATTCTCAGCTCTCCTCGAAGCATCTCTTCTGAGCAGGCTGCTGGCTCGATGGAGGCTGGCTGTCCCAGTCCGTCCCGTCCTCCTCAGCCTCCCTAAGCCTTCCCAGCAGATGCCTCTGGCAGGCCGCCTGATGGCCAGCCCTGCTGATTGCTGCTGCCCCAGGGCGCTTTGGCTCCTCGGATACGCCTGCCTGCCCCCTGGGCCTGGAGAGTTCCCGCTTGGCTGTGGGGCTACAGCTGGCCCCAGATGCATCTTGCCCTCCCCGCCTTTGTCCCCGCCTTTTCTGCATTGAAAATGAAACTGCACTGCAGGGAAATGCCTCCTGAACGCAGTGCAGAGGGAGGGCCAGGATGGGGGGTGGGTTGCTTGTGTGGACAGAGGTGGGAGAAGTGGTAGCTGTGGGAGAGAGTCTCCCACACGCCTCAGCCTTGGGATCAGGGATGACGCTTGAAGAGTGCAGCAGGCGGGCATGTTGGTGGCCACTGGGGGCACTGACTGGGAACAGAGTGGCCCAGCTGACGGGCTAGGGGCACGGGTCCGGCTAGGGAGGGCTGGGCCCCACCGGCTTGGCCCCCCCCGGGCACATGGAACGCGGGTCTGTACAGGGCACAGAGCCTGGCCTTTGCGCCCTCCTGCATGGCCTGGAGCGCGTTGTGGACTCGCTCGGTGGGTTGGCACATGATTCCTGTTCAGGGTGGCGATGCCGCTTCTGCTCCTCTCTGGGGTCTGGTGGCCGGCTTCTGTGGCATGCTGAGTGGGTTTGTGTTGTTCTCTGCCTGAGGCTGGGGCTTGGGAGATGCTGGTTCTGGATCCCTGTGCTCTGTTTCCTGACTCCAAGCAAGATCTCTCTCGCAGGGCTGTCGTGAGTTGCCTTGCCGCCTGGCCCCTTGGAGAGCAGTGGGGAGGGGGCAGACACAGAAAGCGGGCAGGCTGGGCCTCCGGAGGAGGCCTGCGTGCGGCGCTGCCAGCTGCCCTCCTGCCGCTGCCCTCCTCCCGAGTGCCTGTGCTCATAATGCCCCTCAAGCGTTCATCTCCCAGCCTCCTTCTTCCCTTCCCCTGAGGCCTGGTGCTGGCAGGGCGTGGCTTCTCCACAATTCCTGCCTGCTGGTGGGAGGGGTCACTGTGGGTCTGGAGGCAGCTGCTGGAGCCGGCGGGGCGGCTCCGTGTAAGAGGAGCTGGGACTGGAATGCTGGGGGGGGGCTGGATTTCCTGTCTATAGGGGAAGGGGAAGTGGCCATGGCCGGGGACACGACGCACAGGGGGGATCCAGAGAGCCCAGCAGCAGTGGTGCAGAGGCAGGGTAAGGCCCAGATGGGTGGCCGAGGCGAAAGGGGTGGGCAGGGCTGGTGGCCAGCCAGCCGTGCATGAGTCCAGCAGGGGGCAGCACCTGTCAGACCTTAGGCCCTGCACGGGGCGGGGGTCTTGGGCCGTGGCAGGGGCCTCTGACAACTGCCTCCTGTGGCCACTGCCCTTCCAGGGAAGCCCAGGAGCCGGGCTGGGCCTAGGGCAGCAGGGCTGAAGCCAGCTGCTGGTGGGAGTGTGAGGGAGGGAGGGAGGAGGGGCCTCCTTCTGCTGCTGCACAGTGGCTGCTTGTTCCCTCGGGCTGGCAGGGAAAGAAAGAAAGGGCCTTTGGGTCTGTCCACAGCCGGGGCCGGGGTGCGGGAATCTGCTGACGGAGGGGCCAGGCAGCGGAGTGGGGCTGGCCCTCCCCCTCCCTCCCTGCTGTGTTGGCGGCCGGCTGGAGCCCTCTTTCTCCCCTGTCAGCTCCAGGCGCAGCTGGAACTTCTGGAGCCTCTGGCAGAGGGGCCCCCTGGTTGTGCCCGGCATGATGGGGGGCATCTGCCCAGATAGGCTCCCTTCTTCCCCCTGGAGCCCTCGGCCAGGGAGCCTTCCTCCTCCTCCTCCCTCCTCTTCCTCCGGCGACATGCAGGGACAAGCTGCGTATCCTGGAAGACCTGAACATGCTGTACATCCCGCCAGATCGCCCTCAGCCTGGAGGTAACCCAGCACTCCACTCGCACAGTGACCCCCCCTCTCGGGCACGGGGAGGGAGGAGCCGGGGCCCCGTGAGCAGCTCTGGTGCCCCCGGGGCTCAGGGCTCCCAAATCCCAAGTGTGTGTGGGATAGTTTCTTGATCCCTTTGGTTTGATGGCTGGGGCTTGGGGAAGCACATTCATGCATCCCTCACCCCCACCCCCAAGCGGTCCTTTTGCTTCTCTCTCTCCTGAGTCATGACTGGATACTGTGCAGCCTGCTGTGGGATGCCCCCCCCCCAACACCCCTCCTTGCTCCTTTTCTTAGTTCTTGCAAGTTGGGGCCCCCTAAGCCGACAATGTGCCTTGTCCTTGGGACTGCAGCCCCCTAACTGGGGTCTTGTCTGGGGCAGGCAAAGTCCCTTCTATCCACCTGTTTTTATCCCAGCCTTCCTCCGAGCTGCAGTGGCAGGGACTGTCCTCTCCTTCCTCGCGGTATCCTCACAACCACCCTGTGTGGGTAGGTTAGTCTGGAAGTGTGTGCATCATTGGCTTAAGGGCACTCCAGCAAGCTGCTGCCGCGGCATTTTGAACCCGGGTCTCCAGCATTTCCGCAATGATGCTTCCCTCTGCTCTTGGAGCTTCTCCTAGGAGGTTCAGGGTTCTGTGCTTTGGGTCTACTCGGAGTAGTTGCCACTCCCAGCTCCTGCCTCCCTTTGACCCTCCCTCTCCATGAATTCGATGTCAGTGTTTGGTGGTGTTTCAGCGAATATGCCAGCTGGAGCCCCTGCTGTGGTGCACAGGAGGGGCTCTCTTGGCCCAGCTTCCTGGCCAGTTTTGGCATGTGGCGGCGCAAAGGCGGCGTTCGAGACGGGCACCTCCACGCCAGAGATTCCTGTCCTGGTTCTTGTGGGCGGCGGGCACATGGTGGTCTTCATTCCCCACCCAACGGGTGCTACTCTTCCTTCCACAAGCCTTCCCTTTGTGCCAGGCACGCTTCCTCCCAGCGAGAGTGACTGTCCAGCTGGGTACTCAGTCTGGGAGAGCTGGGTGCTGGCGGAGGGTTTTGCTCCCTCCAGGCCCCTCCTATGCCCTGCTGGCCAGCTGGCAGAGGAAAGTGATCCCTTTCTGGATGGGTAGTTTCCAGGGGGGGAGGGGGGAGGCTGGCAGCCCCCGGGGCTTCTGAGTTTCCAAAGACCAGTCTGCTCTTGCTGAAGAAGTGGGGTGGGTGGGGTGGGTGGAGGTCTCCCTCCCCCCAAAGCACCTGGGGGTCACCACTCGAGTGGGGGGGGCTCTGGAGTGGGCGGGCAGGTGCTGGGATATGCCCCACAGTCCCACAGGATTTTTTCTGCTGTGACAGGACTGGGGCGGGGGAGGGGAGGGGAGGGGTCTCACCCCGCAGCCCTGCTTTGGGGGAGGGGAGCAGAGCAGTGGGTCTCTGGGCCAGGCTTTGGGGCAGCAAGGGGGGAGAATGGTGAATGGGGAGCAGACGGTGCATGTGGGGAGCGTAAGCATGACTTGGATGTGAAGGGTCAGCACTTTACACATGCTCAGATGAACTTGGCATCAATATTGAATGGGAGTTTCAACACTGGGCTGAAATTTTCCAGTGGGGGGGGGGGCTCGGGAGGGGAGGGCCTGGGCTGCTCAGCGTGGGGAGGGCTCTGGTTTGGTCCCTGGGAGCATCAGGGAGCAGGTGAGGTGGGGGACCCCGCGGGGGGGGGGGGTCCAGGAGGCTGATCGGGAGAGTCCAGCACCTGCCCTGAATCCCCCAAGGCAGCCCCCGCGCCCCCCCCCCCCCCCCTCCCTTTTCCGGCCAGCCTGATTAAGCGCAGCAGCAATATCTTCTGCTGTAAGCTCCTGGCAACAGCAAATGCCACAAGCTGGGATTAGTTGGGGATTAATGTGCAGTGCCTTCTCCACTCCTCCCCCCCCCATCCCAAAAGCCAAGGGCACCCCCTGCCTGGATGCCAAGGGACGGGAAGTAGCCCTTGGGCAAGTGGCCACAGCCTCAGGGGATCCAGCTGCAGCCTCCTTGTCTTGGGAGCACAGAGCCTGGGGGGAGCTGTGTGCCCCCCAGGGTGGCAGAGAGGATCCCAAGTGGGAGGAGGGAGCTCTAAGAAGCGTGGGAGGGGCAGGAAGTGCGCCAGCTTGGCGGGAGGAGCTCCTCCTGTTTTGCTCCCCCCCCCCCCCCCCCTTCTGCAGGTTAAGGGCCACCAGGAGCCCCCCACCACCTCTCCTCCATAGGGAGAAGCAGCAGCTGTCGGCCAGCTGTCCCCCCCCCCCCGCTCTGTATAGCCAACTGGGGATGTCAGTATTTCCTCAACTGCTGCTCTCCCCTGTGGTGCTGGCAGCCCCTGCCCAGCCAGCTCAGGCACCTTGGCAGCCCCTCCCCTTTCACCTCCTCTGCACCAGCTGCCTGCAGGACTGCCCGGCCTTGCCGCTGCCGGGAGGGGGGGGGGCATGGGCTGGCAGGCTGGGGCCTAGGGGGCAGGACCAGCAGCATGGAGAATGGAAGGGTGGCCCAGGTGAGTGCCAGGGGCAGCAGGGAGGGGAGAAGGGCTGGCAGTGGGAGTCGAGACTCACCGTGGTGCCCCCAAGGGACCCCTGTGCCCAAATGGGTGACTGGCATCCTGCTGGGCATCCAGCCCCTGCCCAGAGGTGGGCATCTCCCCCCCCCACTCTCTCTTTCCCCCTCCCCCGCCTGTTTCGCTGTGCTTTGATGCCAGGCAGTGATTGCGTGTGGCCATGTTCATGCCAAAGGGGGCTCCCTTCTGCATCTATTACCGAGCACCTGTCTCTCCCCCCCCCCCCCAAGTGGAAGGGACCAGTCAGGGGCAGGGACAACTTGGCCTGGGCAAAGCTTTGCCAACCATTGAGCATTGGCTTGGTGCAGACTCCCTCGCCCAGGCTAGGAGGAGAGCATGGTCTTCTCCCCTCCCCCCCCGCACTATGGGCTCCTGCAGCCACAGAGTGAGGGGGTGTGGGGGCATGGGCTTAGCTGGGCTCCCTCTGCCTTCCAGGTTAGCCCTGTGGTCAGGAAGGGCCCTCTGCACGCTGCTTGTTTGCCTTTACAATGTCACTCTATTTCGGGCGGGGCTATGTGAAAGGCAACAGCACCTGTGAGGCCAGACAACAGATACTTTGTGGGTGATGATTGCACCCCTGGCTCACGGTGCCCCCTTTTTTCTCAAGCACTCCACACACTCTGCCCCTGTGGCATTCGTGGCTAAAATGCTGGCTATGCACCCCCATGCCCACACGCGACACACGTGTGTATCAGTAACTGCGTGAGTGGGCTAAGGGGGGAGTCTGGCTCCCCAAAGACTCTTCTAATGATCCCCTTTGGTGCCTGGGGGTGCGGGCTCAGCTCCTTCACTCTTGTTAATACACGGTTGCTGCCACCTGGTGTCTTAAGGCTGTCTGGAGAACCGCCTGGGGCAGGGGGGAGCGGAAGAGGGAGGGGTTTCCTTCTGGGGGCCCTCTCACAAATCACTGCATCTGAGTGGAGTTGCTTGTGGGGACTTGGTGGAGAGGGTTGGAGAAATGCGCTCTGTACATGCTCAGAAACTGTTTGGTTGATTGAATTAACTGGCTGCTTTCACACCCAATTCTTTTGCCCCAAAAGCAGATGGGCCTGTAAGCTCCTTGTGCATGGGAGCTTCGATGGTAGGGGTCTTCTTTCACGCCACAGAACCCCCTGCGATGTATGCCTCTCCCGGGCCAGTGCCCCTTTGTCTTCCTGGTCCACAGTGTCCTGCAGCTCTGGCGCCTGAGAGTTTACGGATACAACCTCCAAGGGGAGGGGGCTGCAGAAAAAAGGCTTTCCCTGATTGCTGTTGGGTTCTTGCTCTTTAGTTTGGAGAGGAGACGTCAGAGGGGGATAAGGATTGAAGTCTATAAAATTATGCATGGGGTAGAATATGGGGACAGAGAGACATTTTTCTCTCTCTTCTCACAATACTAGAACCAGGGGCATTCATTGAAAAATGCTGGGGAAGAATTAGGACTAATAAAAAGGGAAACACTTCTTCACGCTAACGGTGATTGGTGTTTGGAATATGCTGTCACAGGAGGTGGTGATGGCCACAATTAATCTGATGGCTTTGGGTAAAAGGCTTTCTTGGACAGATTTTATGGAGGAGAAGTCGATCTCTGGCTACCAATCTTGATCCCTCCTTGATCTCAGATTGCAAATGCCTTAACAGACTCAGGGTGCTCGGGAGCATGGCAGCAGCAGCAGGCAGAAGGCCATTGCATCTTCACCTCCTGCAGGTGAGCTCCCCAAAGGCACCTGGTGGGCTACTGCGAATAGCAAAGAGCTGGACTAGATGGACTCTGGTCTGATCCAGTAGCTTGCTTGTTCTTATGTTCTTGATGTGGGGGGGGGCTTTGGCAGCAGTGGAGGCCTTATCTCAGCTGCAGACTCCCAGTCCCTTTCTCCCCCCTACCCTGGCCATTATTGGCTCTGCTGCCAGTCCCTCTGCTCACTTCCCAGACACTCCAGCCGGCTGCTTTGCTCCTCCGCAAGAGGGCACAGACATCCAGAAGAAGATCGGACATCATGAGATCCGGCGATAGCACAAGGAGCCTGCAAGCTTCTGGCGGCTCTGCACTCCAGCGCTTTAGCAGCCCTCTGGAGGTCACTTCATTAAGAGCCTGCTGGTCTGCAACAGCCATGCGATCTCTGGGCCTCACATGGCCTAACTGCAGCGCATGAAAGAGGCCCAAGTCATGCAGCTGCCAGTGGCCCGGCGGTGAGTGCCCGAGGGAGGGAGCATGCAGTTGCTGGCAAAGTGGGCAGGAGGAGCAGGGACGCCGGGAGAGTCGGGCTGCTGCTTTCAGCCATCCTTGCTAGCCAAGGCCTTCCCAAGATCACCAGGACTGGTCTTCTGGATGGTTGACTGCTTTCTTGACACATGGAAGTTCCCTTTCAGTCCCTTACGGCAAGCAGCCATTGATGGGCACTTCCTCTAGTAATCTAAGTCTCTTCCCAAACTGTGGAGGTTCATGACTCTCTACATCTGCTGGAAGTTGGGCTTTTCCCTCGCCTCCAAATCTCCTTTGGCTCGCTGGTGTTTATTTAAAGTCCTGCACATGCTGTGCTCCCTCTTTGAGATGGGTTTCATATCATACCTGGATTTTATCAAGAGTCAAAAGCTTCTAAATCAGCAGGGAAATAAGCTAGATTTCTAATCTTTTCTATTGATTCAAATGCATAGGGAGTAAAACTACACGCAGGAACATAAAAAACAAACACACAGTGAGTCAGGAACTTTGAGAGGACAAGAAGAGTGAGGAGCAAGATACCAATGCCACAGTTTAATTCTTACTGTTGTTCAGAAAGTGTGTGTGCTACTTTTCTGGAGGTCTTCCATATATAGGTAATGAATAACATTTCCAGCAAATACACTTTTACAGTGTAAAGAGATGAATCTCTTGTTATAGCTGATATCACATGAACCCTCCTAGAATTATTCAAAAGGTATAATATCGCTTTTGCAATTTGAATTCAGTACTTAGTAAAACCAACACAACAAACCAGTTGTAGAAAACAATTGCCTTCTAGGCCTCGATCAGAACTGTGTGTGCTGTTTCTTCCTAGCCACTCTTGCCTTCCTGGTGCATTTCCCACTTCTGACCCTCCTCTGTATTGAGGTGGGTATCTGTAAAGATTTTTTAGGATTAGGGGTGGGTTTTAAAATGTTGATTAAATCTTTTGATCTTATTGTATTTATAATTATGGATGCTGGAAGCTGCCATGAGCCCTCCTTGGAGGAGAAGGGCTGCATAAAGAAAACCACAGTTCGGTGAAATAATAAAATAAAATAGTAGAAGGAAGGGAGGATCTAGGGAGATGACATAACACGAAAGTTGTCAGAAGGTCCTCGCTGCCAGCCAGGTTTGAGGTTGCCTCAGCCATATCCAAGAGACACACAACCCTCAGTCCCTTCCATTTGTACTGTATGTCACAAAAGTGTCTAACAATGTTTGCCCACAGAAGTTTGTTTAGGACTTCAGAACCTCAGCCAGCAAGTGGCAGGGCAGGTGGTGGCAGGTGGGTTCTCTGGGTAGGGCAGGAGGCAAGTTCCTTCCATTGGGCAAAGTGGGCAGTTGCTCCAGGGTGCCCCCTTGTGGGGCAAAACTTCAGGTGTCTGCTTTGTGGATTTTTTTTGTATTTTCAGAGTTTTTTCCATTTGTGGCCTGCAGAGGGCGCAGTTTTAGGCTAGCAGGGCACCAAAAATTCTCCTTGTGGAATGCTTCAGGACTCTCCTGGATGTTATCACCCAGGTTTTGTGAAGTTTGGTCCAGGGGGGTCCAAAAAGCCATGGACTCCCAAAGGGGGGGGGGGTGCCCCCATCCTCCATTGTTTCCAATGGGAGCTAACAGGAAGATGGGGCTACACTTTGAGGGTCCATAACTTTGGACCCCTGAACTGTAAACTTCACTGAGTTCCTGGGTGGTATCATCAGGAGAGTCTCCTAAAGATGCCTTGAAAGTTTGGTGCTGCTAGCTTAACAATTGCACCCCTGATAGCAGCCCCCCCCCAAATTTCCCCAGATTTTCCTTTAAACCCCCCCCCTTTGGAATGGATTTTAAGGGAGAATCTGAGGTCCCCAGTTTAAACATTG
Source organism: Sphaerodactylus townsendi (assembly GCF_021028975.2). Classification (NCBI taxonomy): domain Eukaryota; kingdom Metazoa; phylum Chordata; class Lepidosauria; order Squamata; family Sphaerodactylidae; genus Sphaerodactylus; species Sphaerodactylus townsendi. Next base: position 6,898 of record NW_025950336.1, on the reverse strand, counting down.
AAAGTGATGCTGTTTCAGGGTGGGGGAGAATAAACCTTGTAATAGTATCACTTTTCAATGTTAAGTTGGGGTAAACTGAGAACCCCTAGATTCTCCCTTTCAGGTGGATTTCTTACAAGGAGAATCTGGGCCTCCTAGTTTAAACACTCCATTGAAAAGTGATGTGCTGTTTGGGGTGGATTCCAGCATCACTTCTGTTTTAAACTAGGAGCCCAGATTCTCTCCTTTAACCAATTCCAGCGGGAGAAATCTGGGGTTCCCAGTTTAAATAACATTGAAAGTGATGTCGCTTTCCCCAGTCAAAAGACCTGGATACAACACCACCATAGCAGTAATAAAACATTTCGAAAGCATTTTGAAAATGTTTTCAAAAAAATTATTTCTGCCAAGCGGTATTTTTTATTCCATTAAGCTGTGTTCAGCTTTGTGAGTTGGGGCATGTCTCTATAACGCGGATGGTGACTTTGAACCAATCTGGTGGAAAAAAATCATTGCTTGGTCACAGTGGGGGAGGGCGCCTGTTCATGGGGGGGCATCAAACCCCAGTTTGCCTTAGATACCGGGCTGGGCATAGCTATAAGGTGGGACTGGGGGAGTGCGTGTTGCACCGGGCAATGTGCCTGGGGGGGCATCAAACTCAGGGTTTGCCCAGGGCTCCAGCTTGCCCAGATACGCCTACTCGGGGCAGGGGATGTTTTCTGACAGGGTTGCCTTTTTGTCTCCTAGCCCTTCGGATGCCGGTCCCACGGACGCATCGCTTTGCCTTGTCGGGGCAAAGTCTCTATCTCAGGTAAGGAGCTGGGGACCCACCCCAGATGCTACAGGCAGGCCCACTTTTCCAGACCTGCGTGTGGGAAGTTGCTGCTTGTGACAAACAGGCCTACTCTAGCAATCCCAGGGCCCTAGAACCCAGCACTGCTTTCCCTTTCCCCGGCCAGGACAAGACACGGAAGTATTTATTGCTGTCTTGAGGGGAAGGAGGAAGCTCTGTCCCCTTTCCCCACCCCCCCCCCCCCGGCCTTTTCGGAATGCCTCCCCCCCCATGCCTGTACGCTGGGTACGGCCAGCCGAAAAGATCAGGACTCTGATGCCAGTGAAATATTTCTGTCTCCCAAATTCTACGGCTCTCTGCTGGGCTTTCTGCTGCTTTATGACTTAGGACTCCATGTGTTGATGTGCACGAAAAGCCCGGCAGGCTGGGGAGTGATTTGCCTCCAGTTGGTCATTATTGAACTTGGTGAGTGAGTATGGCTTTGGGCTGCCCAGAATAAGCACGGGAGTGATGCTGGAGCCTTTGCCCCCCCCCCCCCACTGCCCGTCCCCAGCGTCCATATGCATCAATGCAGTGCGGCCCTGACTCCTCACCCACGAGCCCATGAGTGGGATCCCTCCCCCCTCCGCCTGTTTAGGCTGCAACCAGAATAAATCCTGTTTGCAGCAGCGAGAGTGCTTTTGTCTGTAGTGGAGTGGAACCGCGTTGTTCGGAAGTGAAGGCTTAAATGACCGCAGAGCAGGTGGTTCTTTAGGGCAGCCTCTCGCCGCATGCAGCGTTTCCACCCTCTGAAGATAATCGCCGCAGATGCAGGCCAAATGTCAGGAGAAAATGCTACTGGAACACAACAGCCATGCAGCCCGGAAACCCCACAACACCCCCCCAGCGATTCTGGCTGTGAATCCTTCAACAATACAAAATCAGGATTTTCTAACAGGGGCAGAAAATAGAACATGCCTAATTCCCATTTGGTTGTCACAAATTCTGGGTGCTGCAGCAGTGTAACCCAGAAGGAGCCCTTCCTCCCTGTTTTTATTTTCTAACGGGCAGAAAGAGATGGGTGGACTCCATCTGAAGGAAGCCACGGCCTTCAGTCCGCAAGGCCTGAGCAAAGTTGTTCACCGGAGGATGCTTGGGGGGAGGAGTCATCAACCCAAAGGGTCACCAAGAGCAACCTGGGGACACGGCCCACACAGCAGGGGCAGGATGAGAGCAATTCTGAGAGTTCCCACTGTCTCAGGAGCGGCAGCAAAGCCGGTGTATCAGAGGAGGAGCAGGGAGACCCCCTACCCCTCCCACTCCCCCCACTGCCAGGAACTGGCCAGGGGAATTCTGAGTCTTCCTTGGTGGCAAACTTGAGGGAGACGGGCACTCACAACGGCCTGTTCCTGGCGTACTTCCTTATCACACAGTTGTCCTTCCCACATCATTGGGGTTAGGGGCCCAGCACTCCCCACGATCTGGGAATCCACATGAAAATTTTTAGCCCTCCTTACTAGAGAAGAAGTCTGATTTTTTTCTTTTTCTTTTATTTTAACTTAACAAAAGGAATCATGTATATTTATGATATTAAGATATAAAACATGTTGATATTATGAAATGCTGTAGGGGTGTTCGTCTGTGTTAGAAAGATGGGATTGTGGGAAGGCTACTTCTGGAAGCTTACGGCTCACACAGACTCACCGATCCTAGATTTTGTCAGAACTAGTGGATCTATATCAAACCGTCTCTAGTTCACCTGTCGAATTTAATGTCCCAAGTACCTGAGGAGGCCAGAGTTGAGGGAAAATTCGATCTCAAGCTAGCCAAATGGCTTATTTCAGCCAGAATGGTCAGGAGCACTCAGAGGCCCAACTGGAGTGAAGGGGCCGTTTCCCCAGAAATCCACTATACATAGGTTTCTTTTTTCCCCTGAGTTTCTAAACTTTTCTGTGTCTGCGGCTTCAGCAAAACTCGCAAAAAACTCCCATCACATTTCTTATGCTGACTTGCAATATCCCAAAACAGTGATGGGGAAAGTGGGGGTGTGGAAGGGATACCTGTGTTGGCGACAGACTTCCTCCATGGAAAGTTTCTGCAGAGAGAGTCTACCAGGGAGCTGATTTGACGTACATTTGAAAAAAGTATCCTGGGCCTTGCTTCTGGCCGGGGCTCTTCCAGGGCGCATTCGTTTGTGTCTGTGCTTAAGTGTACTAACTGCAGCTAGAGGGGAACTTGTTCCAAAATGTAAGTCCGCCCTGGGGGTTTGTTGTGGGGTGGAGGGGTTTGGAGAGGAGCCGTGCCTTCTGCTGTTTGTTGGTGGCCGTGGGAGTGGGAGTGGGGGCAGCAGTTTCTCAGTCTCCCCCCTCTTTTCAGATATCCGGATCCCCCTGATGTGGAAGGACACGGAGTATTTCAAAAACAAGGGAGGTAAGTTCTTATCAGCGACTTTCCCCTGAGATGGCGTCTTTTGACTGTAGATTCCCCTCTTTCAGCAGGCCCCTTCTTTCCAGTAGGGGGGGGTTTGGGGAATGGCTATTGAGCCAGGGGGCTGTTTTTGCAGGGGGGGGGGGGGAGGAGAGGGCCCAGGTTTGCTGTAGAAGCTGCAGTTCTGCACAGCACTGACTGGTTAGAGTCTGCCATGTCAGGAAGCAGGTTTGCAACTCTCAGGGGAAAAAAATAAGTTGAAAAATGTACCTAAAATACTTAGCCTTAATGTTGTGCTTCATTGTTCAAAGTACTTAATTTAAATTATCACAGCAATAACATTTCAATATATAAAGGAATAAAATGTCGTCGTCCCCCATCTGAAGCCTTGAGCGGGGGAGGGGGAGGCTTGGGGGAGGGTCAGTTGGTGTTCAGCTCTTGTCAAGATTAAAACACTGAGAGGGAGGGGTGACCTTTGCTGCAGAAAAAATATCCTGGCGTACTCCTGCTTTCAAATGCCTGTGCCCCCCGCAGGATCTGAGCCCTTTTGGCAGGACTGGGCTCCATTCTGTCTGCTTTGTCCCCTGATTTCCCCCCCCCCCCCCCCGAGTTCCTTTGCACCCCCGATGTAAGCAGTTGCAGCTCCTCTGGCTGTCCGGGGCAAAGGCCCCTGGGGGCTGGATGGGCAGGTGCCCACTGAGATGTCCCTCTTTTCTTGGCAGATCTGCACCACTGTGCCGTGTTTTGCTTGCTGCAGATCGGCACAGAAATCTATGACACGGAGATGGTTCTGGTCAACCGGACCCTCACGGACATTTGCTTCGAGAGCACCGTCCTCTTGTGAGTCCTCCTCTCCCGCCCGCCCCCCCACCTTGCAGAGTCTCCCTGGGAGGCAGGGCCACTCCTCGGGTGCTACAAGTACAAAGGGCCTTGTCTTGGGATGCCAGCCTCAGGAATGAAGGGCACCCAAGGCAGGGGTGCAGAGGATGACTGTCGTGGGTAGGTGGGTTCGTAGGGCAGTGAAGGGGTCCCTCAGGTGTGTTGGGTCCCAGACCATGTAGGGCTTAGCAGCCCCTTGAATTGTGCCTGGAAACTGAGGGCCAGTGTAGGTGGGCCAAGACTGGGGCAATATGATCCCCCCCTCCTGTTCAGTGTTGAGGAAGGCGAGATTGACGTTTTCCCCATGTCTTTGCTCCCACCCCCCGCCCCCCAGCACGGAGGCAGGTCCAGACTTCGAGCTGAAAGTGGAGCTGTACAGTGCAGGCCTGGAGGAAGACTTGGCCCTGGGCAACACCCCGAAGAAACTCGCCAGTCGCCTGAGCAGCTCCCTGGGGCGCTCGTCTGGGAAGCGGGTCCGAGCAGCCCTGGATGGGGGCGTGCCTGGCAGCCCTGGCAGCAACGGGGGCAGCGGTCCCCTCCTGCTGCCAGCTCCCAGCATGGCGTGAGTACCCGGCCTGCTGCCTCCTTGGCTCCTCCTGCAGCCCGCGTGACCCTCGCCTGCCCAACTCTGCTTCTGTTCTGCTTCCAGAGGCCCCAAGTACCAGCTGCTGGCGTGCACCACCCTCCACCTGGCCGACGTCCAGGATGCCTTCCGGACCCACGATCTCGTCATCACTGGCCACGGTAGGCACGGCAGGGCGGGCGCTGGGGCGGGCGGGTCTTGGGCAGGCAAACGAATCCTTTCCTGTCTGTGAGGGAGGCCAACCTGTGTCCCAACTGCCTTAGCCCCACTTAAGAGAGAAGGTGTGTCTGAAAGCCATCAACGCCTGCAGGGAGAAGGGGGCACACCCGTGGCTGCTGGTTGTGGGGGCCAAAGGGGAACCCTGACATCCAGAGGCAGTCAGCCTGATATGCCACCAAACCCGGAAGCAGCATCAGGTCGGACCTTGATGAGTGCTGAAGGCCAACCGGTGGGTCTGCTGAGTGGAGAAGGATCTGGGCCTCCCACAAGAGGTGGGCCAGGAGCAGAGAGCCAGTCTGGGGGAGTGGACTGAGGAGACCAGCATCCAGACCAGCTGCAAAGCCTGCTGAGCAACCCTCGCATGAAGCCATCATGTGCCGGATCCGACCCTCGGCCCATCAGGGTCAGACTTTCCAGCTGTGACGGGCGGTGGCTCTCCAGAGTGTCTCAGGCAAAGAAAGAACCGTATCTGACCAGGACCTGCCTCTGGAGATGCCAGCCATAGATGAGGGCGGAACATTAGGAGCAAAAACAACCAGACCGCGGCCACGCAGCCCGGAAGACCCACAATGGCCAGTTGATTCTGGCTGTGAAAACCTCCGATAAGGCAGAGGAATCCACGCCTCGCCTCCCGTCTGGTCTTTTTTAACTGGAGATGCCAGAGATTGAACCCGAGGCCTTCTGGGTGCCCAGCGGAGGCTCTGAGCCACAGCCCCCACCCCCTGAGCTCTCTCTCCCCCGCCCCTCTCTCTTTTAGCCAGCAAAAGATCATCAAAGATACCAGCCAGTAGCTGTCCTGTTTCACACAGTGGCCAAACAGTTGCCCGGGAGAGCCACACGACAGGGCAGAGAAGCCCAGGTCCCAACCCCTGATATGGTCACCAGACACCAGGGTTCAGAGATTGACTGCCTCAGACTGTGGAGGTTCCCTATGGTCACCATGGCTAGTAGCCACTGATGGGCCCCCTCTCCTCCATGAATCTCTTGAACCCACTTTGGAAGCTGCGAACACTCAGGGCTGCCCTGATGCCGACTGGCCAGGGAGTCCACAGTTTAATGTCTTGTTTGCCTGTCCTGCATTGGGGGCCCGGGCATTCTACTAGTTGAGAGATGGAGCAAAAAGGGACTTACCCACTTTCTCCACCTGGTGCGTATGTTTATATAAATGTCTAACACGTCTCCTCTAAGTCATCTTTTTTCTAACCTGGACAGTGCCAGGCTGTTCCACCACTGCTCGTAGGAAAAGAGCTCCAGCCCCCCAGGCATCCTGGTTGCCCTCCTCTGCCCCTTTTCCATCTCTGCAGTATCTTTTCTAAGATGCAGCAGCCAGGATGGCACGTGGTATTCCAGTTACAGCTACACTGTGGAGCTACATGGCAGCGTCTGAGGGGGGATATGATTGAAGTCTATAAAATTATGCATGGGGTAGAAAATGTTGACAAAGAGAAATTTCTCTCTCTTTCTCACAATACTAGAACCAGGGGGCATTCATTGAAAATGCTGGGGGGAAGAATTAGGACTAATAAAAGGAAACACTTCTTCACACAACGTGTGATTGGTGTTTGGAAGATGCTGCCACAGGAGGTGGTGATGGCCACTAACCTGGATAGCTTTGAAAGGGGCTTGGACAGATTGATGGAGGAGAAGTCGATTTATGGCTACCAATCTTGATTCTCCTTGATCTGAGATTGCAAATGCCTTAACAGACCAGGTGCTCAGGAGCAACAGCCGCAGAAGGCCATTGCGTTCACATCCTACATGTGAGCTCCCCAAAGCACCTGGTGGGCCACTGCGAGTAGCAGAGAGCTGGACTAGATGGACTTTGGTCTGATCCAGCTGGCTTGTTCTTATGTTCTTATGAGGCCACGCACTTCACGCCCTTCTGGGGGGACCAGAGGCAGCTTTTGCCCATGAGTGGACTCACGAGTGTCTGGCTGAACAACGGTTCCTCTGAGTGGCTCCGGCTTTTCCAAGACAGCGGCCCTCCCCATTTGGAGCAAACGGCCTCCTGTTGGCGAAGGCCCTTTCTGTTTGGGGGG
>NW_025950335.1:0-9804 GCF_021028975.2 Sphaerodactylus townsendi | reverse complement strand
TGGAGGTAGAACATTCAGGGTGAACTAATCACTGAAGATACTCCTGTGGTGGAATCAACTTCACTAGAAAGTGAGGTAGAACTTTCTAGGTAGAACGGTAATTAAATTTAAGATGATATTCTGGAAGAATCAGTCACCAGTGGAGGTAGAACCTTCAGGTAGAACCAATGTTTGAAGATAATTTTCAGGAAGAAGTTCCAATCACCAATGGTCATTGCATTCTTCAGGTTCAAATTGGTTGGGGAGATGGGGAAATGCCTTCAGTTATGCAGGTACAAACCTTGGCTCCATTTGGTTGGGGTCCTTCAAAGAATATTGCTTTCTCTGGAATAGGTGGCACAGCCTTCTCTGAGGCGAAGGATGATTTCAAATTTCTCATCCCTGCTGAGCATGAATTCAGTCCCCTTAGTCAGGAGGCCTCTATTTCTGTGGGTTATTACAACCCTAGTAGGTATGAGACTGCCAGGAGGAAGACACTAAGTCAGCGTCTGGGGTCCATTTCATTCAGAGGCGGAGGCTGTGACTGGGTCAATCCAGGGCCAGAACCACACCAGATTAACACTCAGCTGTATGGAAAATCACCACTTCAACATTGCTCCTTCCTTGTGCAAATCGAACCCACGAACCCCTGCCTCGGTGTAGACACAATGCAAAACCCTGGTCCCTTTTGACTGGAGCTGGTTTTTCCAAATCAGGCTTCAGCGTGCAGACGATGGCTCAAATCCTGCTTGGCTTCCACAAATGCTGGGTCCATCCCCTTCGCTCTGGCCAGGAGTCTCTCCAGTTTCATGTGAGGGTGGTACAAATCGAAGGTTTGTGATGTGATGTCCACGCTCAAGCATCTCCATACAAATTATAGGGGACTATTTCTGCACGCAGAGTGCTTGCTACTCTTTGCAGTTTTTTTTTGTTTCGCAGTGGTTTATCCCACGGGGTTTTTTTGTTTAAATGGTGAATTCTCCTGCTGCTAAGGGTTTCCAGCGGACCTGATCCTCCATTTTGTTCGCTCCCTACTTTCTTGTTCTATCCCTGCAACGCAGTGGCATGGGGGGGGGGGGAATGGTGCCCGGGGCAAAATGGCACCGGAGCCCTGCCCCCCTCGGGGCCCTGCCCCCCCACTGACCTTAGTTCAACCAACTGCAAAGAGCAGCCAGCTGAAAAAGCAGTCCGTCTGATCAGCCACCCAGCCCACCCCCGCTGCCTTCTACAGTCCTGCCTTGCTGCTACAAGCTCTAAATAGCCTGGTTGGTGGGGTGGGGCCGGGGAGGGCATCCTGGACCATAAGCCAATAAACAGACTCTGGATTCTTCAATCAATAGCGTTTATTGAAAGGCAGAAAGTACCTAGCTTTGCCTGATCTGGCTTTCCTGGGCTCCTTTATCCTTGCCCATTTTTCCCCCTCCCAATTTCCCAGAGAAAGTGTGAAAAGTAGTTGATTAAGAACATAAGAACATAAGAACGAGCCTGCTGGATCAGACCAGAGTCCATCTAGTCCAGCACTCTGCTACTCGCAGTGGCCCACCAGGTGCCTTTGGGAGCTCACATGCGGGATGTGAAAGCGTAGTCGCTTTCATGCTGCTGCTAAGGCTCCCGAAAGCACCTGGTTCAAGCTCCAGGTATTTGCAATCTGAGATCAAGGAGGATCAAGATTGGTAGCCATAGATCTAATTTCTCCCTCCATAAATCTGTCCAAGCCTTTTTTTAAAGCTATCCAGGTGAGTGGCCATCACCACCTCCTGTGGCAGCGTATTCCAAACACCAATCACACGTTGCGTGAAGAAGTGTTTCCTTTGATTAGTCCTACCCTTCCCCCCAGCATTTTCAATGAATGCCCCCTGGTTCTGGTATTGCGAGAAAGAGAGAAAAAATTCTCTCTGTCAACATTTTCTACCCCACGCCTAATTTTATAGACTTCAATCCTATCCCCCCTCAGACATCTCCTCTCCAAACTAAAGAGCCCTCTAAACGCTGCAGCCTCTCCTCATAGGGAAGGTGCTCCCAGTCCCTCGATCATCCTCAAGCGTCTCTGCACTTTTTCTATCTCTTCGCTATCCTTTTTGAGATGTGGCGACCAGAACTGAACAGAGTACTCCAAGTGCGGTCGCACCACGGCTTTATATAAGGGCGTGACAATCTTTGCAGTTTTATTCTCAACTCCTTTCCTAATTATCCTTTCCTTGACTGAGGCTGAGGCGCCTCCAAGGCTGCGATAGGGATAGATACAACCCCCTGCCTGGCCTCCCCTCACAAGCCAACAGGCACATCTTGTTTCCCTAAGCCAGAGAGGCTCCTCAGAGTCATTCCGCCTAGTTACCTACAATTGGTGTCAAAGCAATAAACATGTTAATAGAAAGGAAAGGAAGAGAGAATGGCTATTTACATATCAATCAGAGCTTACCTCAAACAGGTTCCATTAAAGTTGCAATTAGTCGTGGAGATTCAGATGCAACAAATACCCGATTCGGGCCGAATCTGGGTGAATTCGGACATATTCGGGCCAAAATAAGTTGAATATGTCCTGCCCAAATACGAACGAATCTGAATGCAACGTGGGGGGTATTTTTTGGTGTTTTGTGTTTTGGCCTGTAGGGGGTGCAGTTTTACAGCTAGCGGCACCAGAATTTCAGGGTATTATCCAGAGACTGTTCTGATGATGTTGCTCTGAGTTTGGTGAGGAGGAGCCTAGTGGGTTGTTATGGACTTGGTGGCTCATCCCCCATTGTTTCCAATGGGAGCTAACTGGAGATGGAGGCTACCCCTTTGAGGGTCCATAACTTTGGACCCCCTGAGCCAAACCTCACCAAACCTGGGTGGTATTATCAGGACAGTCTGTGAATGATACCCTGAAACTCTGGTGCCACTAGCTTGAAAACTGTGCCCCTGACAGGCACCCCAAGCCTGCTTACACACTCAGAAATTCCCCATTGGTTACAATGGAGCCACTACACAGCACAGAATCTTCCAGGCTCTCCAGCAAGTTCTATGGTGGGAAAAAATAACTTTTCCCAAGTGGGGCTTGCTGTTATGCCCAACTGTCTCTCTGGTAGAGGTTTCAATGGGGGGGGTCTTGCTCTGGGTAGGGGCACTTCTTTCCTGCAGGGCTGCTGGTGTGAGTCTCCTCAAAGGAACCAGCCAAATTTGCTAAAGTTTGCTTGGGAGGGGCAAATGCTGTGGGCACCCAGTTGAAGGTGAACCTGATGCCCACAGCATTTGCCACTCCCAAGCAATCCTTAGCAAGATTATGGGATCTGCCTCACAGTGGGTGTGTTTGGCATTGGGGGGGGGGGGGGAAATGTCCATAATAGAAGCTCTGCCCCAAAAACAATCTCCCTTCAGTGCAGGCCCGAGCACCAGTGTATAATTGATAACACACATTTCACCTTTTCCCCCTTCACTCCTTGCCATTCTTTTCTGTGTTGTTTGAGTGTACCTCCCCTACCGCCCACATCTTTCGTCTAATCCAGCAGGGCTCCTAAATTGGAGCAATGCTATTAACAAGGCTTATCCTTCAACTCTCTGCCCCGTTTCTCTTTCCTCCCCAGCTCTCCCCTCCCCGCTCCAGCTCGGTGACTTTGGATTGCACCTCTCCGCCGGACACTTTCCTGCAGAATATGCTGGATCTCGAAGAATTTGTTCCCCCTGTACCGCCACCGCCCTACTACCCTCCAGAGTACACCTGTAGCTCAGAGACCGATGCCCAAAGGTACGGGGAAATTGGTAGGCTTACCGGCTCTGTCCTGGGACATTTCTGGAGGGCTGGGGCCCTTGCCTGGGGAGACAGCTTGTTGGGACTGTGATATCACTCTAGGAATTCTGTTTGTCCTAGACTCTGTGGTATTCCATAGAGAGTGCCATCCAAAACTGCCATTTCCTCAGGGGGAACTTCTCTCTGTCGATCGGTGGAAATCCTTGGAGATGTATTAGTTCTACTAGGTGGTCGGCAACCTTATGAATATTTTTGTGTGTGTATATTATGGTGTGTATATACACCATAGAGATCCAGGAAACTCCTAGGGTGTCCGCAGTGCAGTGACCTCACTTTCAGGTCCTCACCTTTCTGAGAGCCAGTGTGGTGTAGGGGTTAAAAACAGGTGGATTCTAATCTGGATTACCAGGTTTGATTTCCCACTCCTCCACTTGAGTGACAGTCTCTTATCTGGTGAAGAGGATTTGTTTCTCCATTCCTCCAAATGAAGCCTACTAGGTGACCTTGGCCAATAATAGTTCTCTCAGAACTTTCTCAGCCCCAGCTACCTCACAAAGTGTCTGTTGTGGGGAGAGGAAGGGAAAGGAGCTTGTAAACCACCTTGAGTCTCCTTACAGGAGAGAAAGGCAGGGTATAGATCCAAACTCTTCTTCTTCTTCTGACTCAGGTTGCCAAGTTGCATTGCCACAACCCAGTGGAATTCTGGGATGCATCATTAAGAGTCTAGTGTTTAGATCGAGGGAAGTAATTGTACCACTCTAGTCTGCATTGGTCAGACCTCACCTTGAGTGCTGTGTTCAGTTCTGGGCACCGCAATTCAAGAAGGATATGGACAAGCTAGAACAGGTCCAGAGGAGGGCAACCAAAATGGTCAAAGGTCTGGAATCCATGCCCTACGAGGAGAGACTTAAGGAGCTGGGGATGTTTAGTCTGGAGAAGCGAAGGTTAAGGGGGGACATGATAGCCATGTGTAGATATTTGAAGGGATGTCATGTTGGTGAGGGAGCAACTTTGTTTTCTGCTGCTCCAGAGACCAGGACCAGGAGTAATGGGTTCAAGGAGCAGGAAAAGAGATTCCGCCTAAATATTAGGAAGAACTTCCTGACAGTAAAGGCTGTTTCACAGTGGAATTCATTGCCTCGGAGTGTGGTGGAGTCTCCTTCTTTGGAGGTTTTTAAAGAAAGTCTGAATGGCCATCTGTCAGGAGTGCTTTGATTGTGCGTTCCTGCATGGCAGGGGGTTGGACTTGATGGCCCTTGGAGTCTCTTCCAATTCTGTGATTCTATGATTCCAAGTACTTGCCAGGGCCAAATCTGTCTCCCAAGCTCTGAGGAGCCCGGCCTAAGCTGAGCTATTCAGGCGACATCCTTGACAGAAGGCCTGTGGGACCGTCTCTCCCAATATCTCCCACAAAGAGCATTACACTGTGCTAATAACAACCTGACCCAAACAGCGTCCTCAGCTACAACCAGGACTTTCTTGGCCCTGGCGCTAGGCTGGTGGAACTCTCTGTCAAATGAGACCAGGGCCCTGCGGGACTTAACTCAGCCTGCAAGATGGACCTGTTTCGCTAGGCCTACAGGTGAGGGTAGCAACAGCTATATTTCCACCGTACCTGTCCTCCCTGCCTTTCCTTTCCCTTGTTAGCTATACTGGATTTGTTTTAGGATATAGGTTTTTAACTTTCTGAGCCGTTCAGAGGTGGGATCCAGCAGGTTCTCACCAGCTCCCGAGAGTGGGTTACCACTCATTTCCAGGTGCCGAGAGAGCTGCTACTAATGGGGTCTGCTTTTCCGCTAGAAATTCCATAGGGTCCAAAAAAATCATAAAGTCCTGTTGTTTCCTATGTGGCTGGTTAGCCGGGCTGTAGAAAACGGGATACCCTCCCTGTTAACAATTTTAAAAACATGTTTTAGAAATATGGTCAAATTCCTTGTTTGAGGAAAGTATCCTTCTTTTGATTTCTAGAAACAAAATCAAGTATTTGAAAGTATTTGACAGACAGTCAATTAGAGGAGAAGTAGTTGTTTCTGTTGGCAGTAGACGATAGGACTTGCTGTAATGAGTTTAAATTATGGACAGAAAGATACCAGCTGGAAATTAGGAACTTTTTTTTACAGTAGAGTTTTTTACAGTAACAGAGAAATTATTAATGCCCCGCCTCTGAAATGCCCGGCCATGTCCCTGTCGTGCCCCACCCAGCCCCATTGGCACTACGCCACTGTTTTAATCCCACCACCATGGGAACCTGTTATTAAAATATTTGGATCCCACCACTGGAGCCGTTCCATCATTGGTTGGACCGAGTGCCATCTATATATGATTTACATGCTTTAGCGTATTGTTTATTATAATTTTATATATTATACTTTTGTTGTTTTTATACTGTTGTGAGCCGCTTGGAGCCCACCTGCGGCAGGGGAGAGCAAGATAAAAAGCAAATAAATCTGGGGCGTAAAGTACGAGGGCGATTTTCCTTCTCCATCAATAACAGGATTCTTTTCCTTGGCAGCATAACTTACAACGGCTCCATGGACAGCCCTGTGCCACTGTACCCCACCGATTTCCCCCCCAGTTATGAGGCTGTTATGGGGCTTCACAGGGAAAGCCAGGTAAGAGGTTTTGCAGACAGGAAGGGCTTATTTTTCTGCAACTGGAAAGCTATCGGGGGCAGGGGGGAGACACAAAGTGAGAGGGATGGGTGACGAAAGCAGGTTTCACGGGCTATATTGAGATGCATCCTGGTTTGATTAAAGCCCGGTTAGGTACGTTGCTTGAATCAGACAGTATGACCAACTGGTTTTGATGATCCTCTGAATATACCAGCCACAGATGCAGGCAAAATGTCAGGAGCAAATGCTACTGGAACACGGCCAAACAACCTGGAAACAACCATTAACACACTAGTGATTCTGGCCGTGAAAGCCTTCGACAATGCAGTAAACATATCCTTGAAAATATCATATATATGGCTATAGTAGACTGGGATTCTCCTGATCTGAGATGGTATATTTGAATGGGCAAAATCTTGTCTGAAGCTTCTAGAACAGAAAATAATTAGAGTTTCTTTTTCTAGCGCTACTCCTCAGGAAAAAGAAAATTCACTCCTCCTGCCGTTTCCTCCTGTCCCTCACATCTAATCTGAATACGAGTACATCTAGTCTAAATAACAAATATGATTTATTGAGTGTGGCTACCCCTCGTGTCTCCTGGCCTCCAAACTTGGCATTGTAGGGAAAAGACCGATATGGGTCTGCCAGAAGGGCAAACCAGATGTTGTCTTGTGATTAATCTAAAAATGTGTTCATTTCCTTTACAGCTAATCAGCTTATAAAATTGTAAAGATGGCGGCTTTTAGAGCATGTACAAAATGTTTCTTGTGCCTAAAAGCCATTACCTTTTGAAGGGATGTCATGTTTTCTGCTGCTCCGGAGGCTAGGACCAGGAGTCCTGGGTTCAAGGTGAAGGAAAAGAGATTCCACCTAAACATCAGGAAAAACTCCCTGACAGTCAGGGCTGTTCGACAGTGAAACACACTACCTCAGGGAGTTGTGGAGGTTTTTAAACCGAGGTTGGATGGCCATCTGTTGGGAGTGCTTTGATTGTGTGTTCCTGCATGGCCGGGGGTTGGACTTGATGGCCCTTGAGGGTCTCTTCCAAGTCTATGATTCTATGACTTATTGTTTTTATGTGATGGAAGCCACCTTGAACCCATGGAAGGAAGAGCGGCATACGAGCTGAATTGATGATGTTGATGATGGTGATGGTGATGTTATCTTTTGAAGTAGGGGGAGGGGAGAAGTCTGCCCGAGTTCTCCCACTCCGCCTTTTTTAGCTTTACATCTTGGTGATAAACCTAAGTATTCGCCTCCCAACCCATTGGGCTGGATTGTATTCCACTAGCAGCCATTCCTTGTTTTAGGGAAAATCACTGCTTGAGAACAGATCTGTGGGATATGACCGGTGGTGGGATTCAGCAGGTTCGCCCCACTTCGGCAGAACCGGTTGTTAAAATGGTGCTTGTAAATAACCGGTTGTTAAATTATTTGAATCCCATCACTGGATATGACCCTTTATGAGCAGGCCACGTGCCCTTGATATATTTGAGTGTTTTCTTCCTAGGGTTTTCTGGGTGGCAACTTCCTAGATACTTGGGGGTGGGGCCTTAGGTGAGCAGGATTTGGGGAGGGGTCTCAGTAGGGTATAACATCATAAAGCCCACCCTCTAAAGCAGTCGTTTTCTTCAGCGCAACCAGTCTGGGTCGTCTGGAAATAAATTGCGATCAAGGGAAATCTCCTTTTTTCAACCTTCACTGAAACATTACTATACAAAGAGTGAGAAACTTGACCTCTATAAACCATTACAAAACTTTATGAGACATATGGGCCCTTTCCGCACAGGCCATAAACAGCGTCCTAGGGACGGCAAAAACGCTGTCCCTAGGGAGCTGTTCGCATGGGAGGCGCTGCTGCATCGCAGCAGTGCCGCCCTCGCTCTCCCCCAGCGGCGCAAAGTCGCTGTTTCCGAACCTCGCTCCCTGAGCAAGGTTTTTCGGAAACAGTAGCTTCCAACTGGCAGCGGCTGGAGGTGCCATTCTCTTTCCCTAAATGCCTTATCCCTCCGTTTCCAGCGACATCGCACAGGATAGGTTGATACTTCCCCCTGCCCTGGGCGACCCAGAGCTGTCGTGCAGGGTAGGGGGGCGTGTCCATCGGCCTGTGTGACGCACTGTGAAAGGCTGGCGGATGGTATGCAGCTCAGCATGGTGCAGCCTCTGCGCGAGGTTGCACTCCATCTTCCTTATCTCCTTCTACGGACCGTCCATGCAAACGGTCCCGGGGGGGTGCATCAGCGTCGTTTATGCCGACGCACCCCCGCAGCGTGGCCGTGCGGAAACGGCCATAGAGAGTATAAGAAAAGAATAAAATACTAAAAAAAAAGAAAATCAAAGAGAACAAAATAACATAAAAGAGATCAAAGAGAGAGCGTGTGGAGAAAATCTCTCCTTCATACTTAAATTCAAAGTGTGTTTGATTAGAAAGAAGACATGTGGCAAATCAGTTCAGTCTAACATATGTGGACTTAGCTTCTTCCAATTCTACTAGTCTTAACATATATCAAGGGCAACAGGAAAAAAAAACATATCTTGACCCCATATTTATTTTCATTAGCTGTTGTAATGACAATAAGAGAAATAGGAAGGTAACATTTAATACAGACAGAATATTCGCATTTAACTCAGTTCTTATATCTTTGCTTTGGACATCTCCAGGCCCCGCCTGGAGGTTGGCAGTCCTGGGAAACTGTTGTGATTCTGGGGGATCAGCCCTATTTCTTCCTAATGTCTAAGAACCTTTTCTGCCTCTGCTCTGCAGGTGACGCTGTTCGATTCACAGTTCACGGACACTTCGCATGGCCCCTGCACCTGCAATCAAATCCCTTCTGTTGTGCTCAGTGGAGAAGGTATGAACCAGAGAGACTGGTAGGTCACTGTCCCAACAGTGTGAACTTTAGCCTTATAGACTGTTGTATGAAGGGCTGGAAATCCAGGTGGGGACTGGAAATCTCCAGGAATTCCTGTTGATCTCTGGACTGCAGAGATCAGTTCTCCCGGAGGAAAAAAACCCTGCCCTGCAGGGTAGACTCTGTGGCATTTACCCTGCTGAGCAGCACTGGCGTAGTGGTTAAGAGCAGGTGCACTCTAATCTGGACAACTGGGTTTGATTCTCCACTCGGTCACTTGAGCTGTGGAGGCTTATCTGGGGAACCAGAGTAGCTTGTGCACTCCAGCTGGGTGACCTTGGGCTAGTCACAGTTCTTTGGATCTCTGTCAGCCCCACCCACCTCACAGGGTGTTTGTTGTGGGTGGGGAGGGAAAAGAGATTGTAAGCCCCTTTGAATCTCCTTACAGGAGAGAAAAAGGGGGGATATAAATCCAAACTCTTCTTCTTTCCATACCCTAACCTTTACTTACTTAGATTCCAACCAGTGTCTACAACTGAGCCCTTCGGGGGTAGGGCGGTTTATCAAATAAATAAATAAATAAATAAACAGACAGACAGACAGACAGACAGACAGACAGACAGACAGACAGACA
>NW_025950334.1:0-9863 GCF_021028975.2 Sphaerodactylus townsendi | reverse complement strand
CCCCTGCCAGCATGGCCAATTGGCAGGGGCTGCTGGGAATTGTAGTCCATAACATCTGGAGTGCCAAAGGTTCGCCACCACTGGTCTATGGTCATCCTGTGTTTGTGTGGACACAGTGACCTTGCTATCTCCATTGTTACTCCCACGCTATAGACTTCATTGTTACTCATACTTCTATTCAGATACCCTCAACTATTGACCTGGTTGCCTTCTTTGTTACTCACAAACAATGTTTCTTCACCCACCCTGGACACTCCAACAGATATATATACTCCACTTGCTTTCCCAACATCAGATCCTCTGAAGATGCCAGCCACAGATGCAGGCAAAACGTCAGGAGAGAATGCTGCTAGAACACGGCCATACAGCCCGGAAACCACACAGCACCCAAGATTCTAGATAATTAACCAACTGGCCTCGTTAAACTTCACGGCTGTTAAAAGGCAGGTCAGGGTTTTTCAAAATACAATAATGGTTAAGGACATTTCGAGAGGCATAAGAACAAACCAATTGCAGAGCGTTGTCCTCCCTGATTGTAACCACTATTGTATTTTGAAAAACCCTGACCGTCCTTTAACAGCCGTGAAGTTTAACTGTTATATTTACATTGAGATTACATTGCCGTGCCGTTCTAACTTATGTTTAAATATATTACTCCGATGGGAGAATGAAAACAATTTTTCCAAAACATGTGGTTACTGTTTGTAAAATTATAAATTTATTTTGGTTACTTAAAAGTAAATTGCTACTCCAGTGGGAGAACTAATTTTTTTGAAGTCTTCATTGTAGCCTGATTGGTACAAGTTTTCTTCATTTTCACACAGATGGGTGTTCTGAAGCATCCTCTAATTATCTACTTCCCAAGCGCTCTCCTTCCTGGTAGGTTCTCTCTCAAACCTGGTTAGTTTACAATCTTTTCAGAAAGAGTGCAAGTTCAAGCACATTAGTAAGGTATCCGAGTAGGAAGGTGGGCGTTTCTGAATGATCGGTCCACACTACAGTCATTCTCCTTCCATCAGACCTTTGTGGCTAACATTCTTCCAGATGTGGCTGTGAGGGCAGGCCAAGCTGAACGTTTGTGACAGGCACAAGGTCAGTCGGCAGTTTTCATGGCCGAAGCAGGGATTCGAACCCAAGTTGCTGCGGATCGTTGTCCACAGCTCTGTCTACTGCACCAGACTGGCTTTCCACGGAGAACATTCGGATGAGTCAGCAGCTCTCCTTGGAAACTTCCTCTGGAACAGGGGTAGGGAACCTTTAACACTCAAAGAGCCATTTGGACCCGTTTTCCATGGGAAAAGAAAACACTTGGAGCCGCAAATAATTTTTGACATTTAAAATAAAGATAACACTGTATATATTGGGCTTTTTAACTTTTTACTCTGCTCATTCTGAGAAGCACATGGATGCGTCCGCCCTGCTGCCTGCAGGGCGGGCAAAAGGACTGAGACCCGGCTGCAAACCTCACCCGGCCGCCGGGAAGCCTCATTCCCACTCCAAAGCAGGGCAGAAGCTGAGAGGGGAAGCCCGGCACGACCCAGCCCGGCCCAGCGGGCGCAATTGCGCGCCTCTCCTGCTGCCTGCAGGGCGGAGCAGGAATGGTCGTGGTCAGTGGCACCATTTGGGCTCGGATGCAAAGTGGCAGAAGAGCATGCGATTGGCTCTCGAACCCGCAGTGTTCCCTACCCCTGCTCTGGAAGCTCTCTGAGGCCCCTTCCGCACACTCAAAATAATGCGTTTTCAAACCACTTTCACAACTGTTTGCAAGTGGACTTTGCCATTCCGCACAGCTTCAAAGAGCACTGAAGGCAGTTTGAAAGTGCATTATTCTGCATGTGCGGAATGAGCCTCAGCCTCTCCCCTCAGCCCTCCGCTCCGCTCCTCAGCCTTGGCACAGGCCTAGTCCCGTCCAACTCGCGGCTCATCTGGCCCGCCTGGCCCTGGCTCAGCAACAGACCAGTGTGAACTCAGCTCCCCCCTTGACCCTCGTGGGAGGAGATACCTGGAAGAGGTGCCCAGGGCTGTGACCAGGGCCTGCAGCAGACCACCCACAAAGACCCACGGGTTCTTGCGCGTGACGATGAAGTAGATCAGTGGCAAGACGCAGAGGCCGTGGATCAGCAGCCCCACAATCACGGTGATGGTGTACATGCCGAGCTGGCCCCCCATCACCGCCAGGTCCTCCATCTCCAAAATCTTGCCAGCAATGAGGAAGAGGATCCCGATGGGGGCGTACCTGTGGCAAGACACCTGTGTCAGAGCAGCACGTGGCCCTGGGGCAAGGATATTTGGGTGGGTGGGCTTGTGCATGCATGTGTGTATGTATATGTATGTATATGTGTGTATATATATGTGTGTGTGTGTATATGTATGTATATATGTATATATGTGTGTGTGAGTATATATGTATGTACGTATATATATGTGTGTGTGTATCTCTCTATCTCTCTATCTCTCTCTATCTCTCTCTATAGATATGTATCTCTCTCTCTCTATATATATATATGTGTGTGTGTGTATATGTATATATATGTGTGTGTGTATATGTGTATATATGTGTGTGTGTGTATATGTGTATATATGTGTGTGTGTATGTATGTATGTGTATATCTCTCTCTATCTCTATGTCTATCTATCTCTATCTCTATATGTATCTCTCTCTCTCTATATATATATATATATATATATATCTATCTATAGATATGTATCTCTCTCTATATATGTGTGTGTGCGTGCGTGTGTTTATATATGTGTGTGTGTTTATGTATATGTATGTATATATATGTGTGTATATGTATATGTATGTATATATGTGTGTATATATGTGTGTGTATGTATGTGTATGTGTATGTCTCTCTCTCTCTCTTTCTCTCTCTCTATATATCTGTATATATAGATATGTATCTCTCTATATATATATGTGTGTGTTTATATGTATATATGTGTGTATATATGTCTCTCTCTCTCTCTCTCTCTCTCTCTCTCTCTCTCTCAATCAATCAATCAAAAGAGAGATAACAGGAAGCCAGGCTCCGCTTGTCCTCCCGCTGCGCCCGCACGCCTCTGTCAAGGAGCAGTGGAAGCAAGTGCCTAGTTTTGGCCCTCCCCCTGCGAGCAGAGGCATGAGAGGCTGGACGCTGGCCTCCCCCTCCCCGTCCCCAGAGCCCCTCACCAGATGATGACAGCTACCATCCGCAAGATGGCTTCGTTGAGGCAGTCGAAGAACTCCCGCAGGGGCTGGCCCTTCTGCTTCATGCTGCCGATCACCAGGCCGAAGCAGATGGAGAACACCACCAGGCCCAGCGCGTTGACCCCATTGACCGAGCCGGGGCCCGGCATCACCTCCTCGTAGCTCAGCCCCTCCGGGAGGCGGCCCAGGGCCTGGGTGACGTTATGCCAGATGCTGGTGCCGTTCTCGTGACGGGGAAGAGGGGAGGAGCCGCTGCCGTGGTAGGGCGGGACAACGGTGCTGCCAGGGTGCACAAGGGTTCGGTTGACGACTCTGACGCTGTACTGGGTCTTATACTGCAAAGGAAAGAGAAGGCGGCCACTGGGGACGGGCGGGGCTCCCAGCCTCACTCCAGCTTTAGATTAGCAGGATAGTGAATGAAAACATGACTTGTTTTTAGAGTTGCTAGCTCTGGGTGAGAAACGACCTGGAGGTTTTGGGGGGCGGAGCCTAGGGAGGGGAGGGACTTTGATGGGCCGTAAAGCCCACCTTCCATAGCAGGCATTTTGTCCACTGCAAACTCCTCTCTCTTGCCCGGAGATCAGTTGTAATAAGTGCAACATCTCCAGTCACCATCTGGAGGCTGTATAACGCTCAAGGGAATTTCACTGAAAGCGACAGGAAAGCTGGGTAGCTCCAAACACATAATAAATGACCTTATGCTATTTACAAATGTATTGTCGAAGGCTTTCACGGCCGGAATCACTGGGGTGCTGTGTGGTTTCCGGGCTGTATGGCCGTGTTCTAGCAGCATTCTCTCCTGACGTTTCGCCTGCATCTGTGGCTGGCAACACGGCCATATCAGATCCTCTGAAGATGCCAGCCACAGATGCAGGCGAAACATCAGGAGAGAATGCTGCTAGAACACGGCCATATCAGATCCTCTGAAGATGCCAGCCACAGATGCAGGCGAAACGTCAGGAGAGAATGCTGCTAGAACACGGCCATATCAGATCCTCTGAAGATGCCAGCCACAGATGCAGGCGAAACGTCAGGAGAGAATGCTGCTAGAATATGGCCATATCAGATCCTCTGAAGATGGCAGCCACAGATGCAGGTGAAATGTCACGAGAGAATGCTGCTAGAACACGACCATATCAGATCCTCTGAAGATGCCAGCCACAGATGCAGGCAAAACGTCAGGAGAGAATGCTGCTAGAACACGGCCATACAGCCCGGAAACCACACAGCACCCCATATTTACAAATGGTTTGGAAACTACAGTATCATGAGAGTACGTATCAGTGCAACTTGAGTACATCAATGAACCCTTCGTATACAGTCATACAAACATGAATCAATATACAGACCCTGAAGCAGAGGCTTATCTAGGAAAAATGGAGCCCAGGGCACGCATGCATGCATGCACGCACGCACCCCAGGCTCCATTTCCCCTAGATACAGGTGAGTGGAGGGGGGGGGGATTGAGCTGTCTGCCAATCTCATGGTGTCCTGCTGGGCAGGCCGGAAGGGGCCCCAGTGTGTCCCGGGCAGGCTGGAAGGGGCCCAGGTCTCCGGCCAGGCAGGCCGGAAGGGGCCAAGTTGGCGTGCCGGCACAGGCTCCAGCGGGTTGGTGGCTTGTAGGGCCCAGCTCGCCAGCGTCCTCGCCCCTCCACGACATATTGGGAGACAAAGCACTCAGCTGAGGGGAGGGGAGGGGGCCGGCAAAGGGGCCTGGGAAGCAAGGGCGGGGTGAGTGCGCCGGCAAAGGCATTCACAAAAGGCGAACTCTGCCTCACCTGCCTGAAACACGCCTCCACAAGGTTGGGCGGGAACATGTTCCTGCAGGAGGGAAAACAGCGAGAGAAAATTCACCCTCTCCTCTGCCCCAGAGTTGCCCGGCCGGCAGGGACACAAGCCCACAAGCCCCGCCGCAGCCCCACTGGGTCCCTGACTTGGGCCAAACAACTCTAGAAACCTTGGCATGGATAAGGGCCATAAAATAATGGCTGCATATACATTTTCTAGTGGGATCCAATAGCTATATTCCCTCTCTGTTATCAGATCACTTTATCTCAGAATGGTATACTTTGATCTTTAGAAAGGTTGAAGCTATTGGTTTCCCCTTGGAATCACTCCTTATGCTCACAAAGGTGGAAGCCTTCAGGCTAGTTAAGAATAGGCTCTTGGATCCTGATTTTAATAATTTGACTCTTGCAGCCAAGACAACCTGTTCTCCGACTACATTATTAATCCCATGTGAGCGTGGAATTATGGCAGCATATCTTCGTCTGCTGATTAATCCCACCCAGAGGAGAGCCTTGGCTACTGCAAGATGTAATGGGCTGCCATCAGCTCTGCTGGAGGGAAGATTTAAGAATATGGAACGTTCTAAAAGAGTTTGTTCATGTGATATGACTACGGTCGAAACATTTGACCATTCTCTGTTTCTATGCCCTAAATACAATAAGATACGCATGAAATACATGAGTTCCATTTTCTTGCAATGTTCTCAGTGGCACGAGTGTTATAAGATACCCGATCTCCTGAACAGCTCCGATGTGCTCTTTTGCGAAACTGTTGCAAATTTTATACTGGAAATTAGTAATTTTAACTGCATTTCCTAACCTTGTTTTGTTTTAAAATTTTGTCCTGTTTCATATGCCAATAAAGGCTTGTGTTGTGTGGGTCCCTGACTTGCTGAGACCAAGAGCCAGCCTAATGGGGGGCCAGAGGACACAGCTGGGGCGACGGGGGGAAGGGGCTGACCCTATGCCTGGCTCCATTCTGTGAGACACAGACCGCCCCCCTCCTCCCCACACACAGCACCACCTGCTCCAACTGAGGCTGCTGAGCAGTCACCCTGCAAGTCACTGGAAGACCCTCTGCTGGGCACGTGGAAGGACCCCAGTCCAACCCTGGCAGCATCTCCAGTTAAAAGTCCCAGGTGGGCAGGTGGTACGAGAGACCTCCGCCTGGGAGAGCCGTTGCCAGCCGAGCAGCCGAGACTGCCCACGGCAGAGACACGTGTTGCTCACCGGATGAGGTCCATGAAAGCGTCCATGGTGTGGACCTGCTCCACTCTCGCCTCCTGCGGGCCCCGACCTTTGCCACCTTTCCCAGGGTGGACGATGAGGACCATAACGATCCCGATGAAGACAGCAATGAGGGTGGTCAGCATGTAGTAGACAACGGCACGCATGCCCATCTTCCCAGAGGCCCGGCCGTCCAGCGACGCCATCCCTGAGGGGGGGAGGAAGAAGAGCTGTGGGCCAGCAGCCACGGGAGGGGCGCTCAAAGGCCCGGGGAGAGGCACAAAAGGGAGGCAAACCAGTCTGCCAAACCAGCCACACGTGGGACATCCTAAATCAGTGGTGGCGAACCTATGGCACGGGTGCCAGAGGTGGCACTCAGAGCCCTCTCTGTGGGCACGCACAAACAGAGTTCATCATGTGGTGGGGGTGGGGAAATCCCCCCCCCACACACACACATCTAGGCTGGCCTGGGCCGCTGGGCTCAATTATTAGCATTAAACCTAAGACCTAGTTTTGGGGAAGCAGTGTAGGTAACCCTGTTAAGAGATAGAAAAAGTGCAGAGAAGGGCAACGAGGATGATCGAGGGACTGGAGCACCTTCCTTATGAGGAGAGGCTGCAGCGTTTGGGACTCTTTAGCTTGGAGAGGAGACGTCTGAGGGGAGATATGATTGAAGTCTATAAAATTATGCATGGGGTAGAAAATGTTGACAGAGAGAAATTTTTCTCTCTTTCTCACAACACTAGAACCAGGGGGGCATCCATTGAAAATGCTGGGGGGAAGAATTAGGACTAATAAAAGGAAACACTTCTTCACGCGCCTTGGCGTGATTCCAGTGTTTGGAATATGCTGCCACGGGAAGTGGTGGTGGTAAAAAACTGCACCTGGATGGCTTGCGAAGGGGCTTGGACAGATTGCGGAAGAGCCAGAACATGGCTACCAATCTTGATCCTCTTTGATCTAAGATTGCAAATGCCTTAACAGTCCAGGTGCTCGGGAGCAACAGCCGCAGAAGGCCATTGCTTTCACATCCTGCCTGTGAGCTCCCAAAGGCACCTGGTGGGCCACTGCGAGTAGCAGAGAGCTGGACTAGATGGACTCTGGTCTGATCCAGCTGGCTTGTTCTTATGTTCTTATGTTCTTAAGCGCTGTTAAACCCCACTGATTTTCATGCAAAGAACTAAAGCATGATCCTTTACCTGGGAGTAAGCTCGGTTGCTGGCAATGGGGCTTGCTTCTGAGTACACCCTCCTAGGGTCGTGATTCCCCCATTCGAAGAGTTGCACGGTTGCTTCAAAGCAAAGCCACCTTCTACCACCAAGCTTACTCCCGAGTAACACACGCCTCAGAGCCAACCACTTTTTCTAAACTAAAACCTCAGTATTCAGATTAAATTGCCGTGTTGGCACTTTGTGATAAATAAGTGGGTTTTGGGTTGCAGTTTGGGCACTCAGTCTCAAAAAGGTTTGCCATCACTGTCCTAAATCTTACCAACTAACATTTCACAACACAGACTGTGCAGTCGACATGATCATGAGAAAGAGGGGAAGGGGTGAGTGGAAAATTATGCCAGCCACAGATGCAGGCGAAACGTCAGGAGAGAATGCTGCTAGAACATGGCCATACAGCCCGGAAACCACACAGCACCCCAATACATAGACAAATTAAATAGCATAGGTCCTTGGAGTGATCCACCTAGCTCACTGCCTACCCCTGCATGACCACCTGTGAGTTTCCTGCATTTACCCTATTTTAAATCCATCCTCTTACCTCCACACTACTAAGCTTACTCAGGAGTCTCTGGGATCTTGTCTAAAACCCTTCCTAAGTACAGGAATAAGAAGTCGATTCGATTTCGAGTACCTTTAATGGCATATAAATAAGTTTCACATTAACATTGCAAGATAATAACAGCCTTTACAACTTCTGACGAGTTAAAATAACACCATTTAAAAATTTAGCCACCGCTTCCAACAGCTCGTAGTTGTGGCTGTTTAAAAGATATATCACCTTCTGTTTATCTGTAATGCCTTCACTTCCATGCAGGAAGGGGATTATGTGCTTCTTCCTACCTATCTCATAAAAAGGGCAATCCAACAGCATATGAGATACTGTTTCCACAGAACCCATGCCACACGGGCATTTCCTTTCTTTATGTGGGATTCCAAGGTGGCGTCCAAGGCTAAAGGAAGAAGGCAGGGCATTACACCTAGCTAAGGTGATTGCTCTACGCCACTGGGCCTCAACCAGGAGATAAAGGTACCGGGCTACAATTAATCTATCCACAGGTATTCCCAGAGAGATCGGGGAACAGGTTTTATTAGCTTCCTCTAGCATCTGTTGAAACTCTCTATCAAAAAGTCTCGGAATAAGACGTCTACTGGATCACCCTTAACCACATGCCAGTGGCATGCCACTAGTGGGGACATGGGGTATCCCATGTCCCCAGGTGCCCACCATTTCGTCACGGGGGGGGGGGGTGCTGGGCAAAACGTGATGGAACAGTGGTTTGGCGGCGGGTGGCTGTGGTGCCCGCCTGTGCCTCCCGCCACGGCGCCCCACCCTCCCGGCTTCCCTGCAGGCCGGCTTCTGTCCTCCCCAGGCACTGAAGAAAGGTGGGGGCGGGGGTGGCAGCCCAGGTGGGTGCAGCAGCGCAGGCCGGCCAGCTACCACAGCACCTGTCCAAGCCACCCCCTCGAGCCACCCCTCCCCCGGCCTCCCTGCTGGCTCCTGTAAGTGGGGCGTGGGTAGGTGGTCATGCCCCCGTGCACCCTTTACGCCCAGTACGCCACTGCTGCATGCTTGTTAACTCCGACAGGTTAGTGAGGCAGGACAGCCTTTTGGAAAAACTGCGCCGAGGTAGACTGCCCCAGCACTGGAAGATTCATTATCACCTGCAGCCTCTGCCTGCCCGGAGACCTTGTTGGTTCCACCCGTGACAGTCCCATCCGGCCCACCCCTTAGAAGCTCACCTGTGATGAGGCTGGACACAATGAGTGGGAGCACCAACATCTGGAGCATGCGCATGAGCAGCTCCCCTGGGAAGGAGAAGTACTTGACCTGGCGGGCGGTCATCCTGTAGGGCCGGAGGGCCGTGGCCAGCGTGATCCCTGCAAGTAGAATTTTTTTAAAAATCACAGTCAGAGACCAGCATATACAAAGTCAACTAGTTGGTATTACAAGTGTTATTAAAACCAATACAAGGTAAAACAGTTCCCTATTAACCTAAAATTTATGATTACATTTCTATTTCTATGCTAAAATTACGTAAAATCAGTAAAGCTAAAATACAATTTTAAAAAATCCATAATATCTTTAAAATTCTGGTCTAGTCATATATTTTTCTTTATTTTTACAGCACCCCCGTAAATTTGGCTACATTTGCTGTTATTTGTTTGTTGGTTCCATTAACCAAAAGTGAGATGAGGGTTTTCCTTTCTCTTCCAGGATATGTAGTCAATATTGGGTTAATGAAATTATGCCTTTCAGTTTCTAACAACTTGCTCAAAAGTTTCTAACGATCCATCATTGCATAAGCCCGTGGTGGCAAACCTTTGGCACTCCATATGTCATGGACTACAATTCCCATCAGCCCCTGCCAGCATGACCAATTGCTGGCAGGGGCTGATGGGAATTGTAGTCCATAACATCTGGAGTGC
>NW_025950333.1:0-9918 GCF_021028975.2 Sphaerodactylus townsendi | reverse complement strand
TAGTTTTGTTTTTGCTTTTGCGATTGGCCAGCAGAAGGGGACGCAAACGTTAAACAGTCAAACGTGTAACTTTGAATCATTAATGGTTTACACAGGTAACGATTAACTATTTGCACAGTTAAACGTTAAACCTTTACACGTTGGGTTTTTTTTATCACACCCCTACAATGCTCGCGTTTCCACTTGGTAAAGTGAGTCCACGCCCCATCAAAGGCATGCTAGCCAATCAGGGGAGACCGGTGAAGCGAGCTTGCCTCATAGTGGGGATTGCTAAGAGTTCTGAAACTGGGTGTGTCTGCTGTATGCTCGCTGCGGTGGGGAGGGAAAAACTCCGATGAAGAGGATATGGTTTCGCAACGAACAGGTTTGGATCTGCGTGGAAATTTCAAGTGGGGATTCAACCATCATCTCACAGAGATTAGTTCATCTTTTGGGGCTCTGATAAGGGCCATGTGAAATGTGGTTTTATGGTGGAGTGCCAAAAACTGAGCCTAGGCTGACTAGCACATGGTCACAGAGGACTGGTTGGGCAAGCATTGCAATGGCTGCAAGTCAACTTGAGTTGATTGCCACCAGCAACTGACATGGTCTCAGAACGTAATTGTCAGAGTTATCCTGAGTGAGAATTAAATATTGTATGACCATGTGTTGAGAGAGAATAAGAGATTAATTCTGTTGTCCTGTACTCCTGCTGTCTTGAAAAAAAAACTGCTTCCCTTTCCTTCAGGTCGCCATGCCTGCCCTGGAGAACCGATGGCTAGAATGGAGCTCTTCATCTTCTTCACCACCCTCCTGCAGCATTTCACTTTCAGCATTCCTGAGAACCATCCCAGGCCCAATGAAGAAAGGCTGTTTGCCCTCACTGTTAGTCCATCCCCTTTTCAGATTTGTGCCATTCCCAGATAATATCTCCAGGGTATCTGTTACTCAGTCTTTTGGCCTAAGAACTGCAACTTGCTAGAACAGAGAAATTTGAAGGACATGTTTTATATGAGATTTTGTTTTCATTTCCTTGCTCTGAAAATGTGATTAATGAATAAGATAGATGTTCAGAACAATAGTAAGTTTCTGAATGGAGGGAAACCCAAATTTTAAGGAAAGAAGGCCCAGCCTCACCAGCTGAAGGAGAGGCCTGGTGAGGCCGGGCACAGGGGGAAGGGGGAGGGGTGTGGGGGTGATTTTCTACCCCCACATGACCAAACGGGGGCCCACCTGAGGCATTTGTCCCCACCCACCTCATGGTACACTACTGGTTATAGTACATGCATGATCATTTTTTTAGTACTTCCAGTATTTCAGATTACCTGAAGATCTAAATGGAAGGAACTCTTATTATATACTCTTAGAATGCAACTGTGGTTTCAATTTAATACTGAATGTGTTGAGAACAAGGTCTTTGAACCCAGCTGCCAATAATGCATAGTGAAGTTCTCCAAACCTGAAATGAAAGCTCTTGGATTCCATAAAACAAGGATATGGTTTAGAACCAAACTCCTTCGCTATTATTCATTTGCTTAGAATCTGCCTCTAGAAAGGTTTTAGCCAAAATATTGGCACATGAATAAAATCCAGAAAGAAAACCCTCCAATCAAGAAAGCTGGGCAATAACCCCTTGGGAAAATTTTGACCAGCTTAAAAACTGCTATTTATATGTACAAATCTAATGTGCAAGATGATTGCCTTTTTGAGGATTTTCTTGTTAAATTAAAATTTCCAAAATTTACCAGAGGTTATTTACAGCACAGTCCTGAACAGAGGCCAATTATGCACAAGGTGTCTGTTGCAGCAAGATTTCTTGCGCAGACGTATATCTTTGAGCCCTGCTTTCACTTTCTGTTCTCTCCGTAGCAAGCAAGACCACTTCTAACATGATTTTAATGTTCTTCATCGCCAGAGTAGAAGAGATTTGCCAGTGAGCACAGCTTTGCCTTGGACCCTTTGCCTCCTTCCACCCATGGCCAGCCTTCTCACTCCTTCGCACTGGCACTCACACCTTCCTCCTCATCCCCCCTGCTTCCATGTTGCCAGCTCCTTCAAGTCACAGAAAAAAAATTTCACTCACCCAGGCTTAGCCAAAACACACAGATCTCTAATTCTCATATTGATATATCGAGATAACGATATAATAATAACAACAGAAAGTGCTTGGAAATAAGCCCCTCAGTCCTCTGGTGGCAGCAACAGCAGGAAGTGCGGATGTGTGGAAGGGAGGGGAGGGAAGGGTTGGGGAGGGGAGGGTTGGGGAGGGGAGGGGAGGGAGAGAGAATATCAGCTCTAGGATGGTCCCCTTCTTTAGTAGCCTGTGGTCCAGGGAATTGCTTTGCCTCTTTCATTTTGGCAGGGGGGTTATTTTTGGAATATCTATAGTTAGATCTGTGCCTTTAAAGATTAGTTGATGGACAGAGTCAGGGACATAGGAATAGATTTTTTTTTTTATGGGGAAGATTAGGAGGTGAGGCCATACCCCCACCCCCCCCCAGGGCATGGCCACGCCTCCCCCAGCCCCCCCCCCGGCCTAGCACTTATAAAAGCAGCTCTCCGAGGTCAGGGATGGCAGACTCCCCTGCCCTGCCCTGCCCCTCTGGGCAGAGGCATAGAGGGAAAATGGAGCCTGGTGCAAAATCTGAGTTTTGCACACACACCCCGGGCAGCCGCCGTGATGCTGGAATCCGCCCCCAAACAGCATCACTTTCAATGGTGTTTAAACTAGACAGCCCAAATTCTCCTTTTAAATCCACCTTAAAGGGAGAATCTGAGGTCCCTAGTTAAACAACATTGAAAGTGATGCTGTTTTGGGGTGGATTATCCCCCCACCCGGAAACAGCATCACTTTCAATGTGGCGTAGTGGTTAAGAGCAGGTGCATTCTAATCTGGAAGAACCGGGTTTGATTCCCTGCTCTCCAACTTGAGCTGTGGAGGCTTATCTGGGGAATTCAGATTAGCCTGTGCACTCCCACACACGCCAGCTGGGTGACCTTGAGCTAGTCACAGATTTTCGGAGCTCTCTCAGCCCCACTCACCTCACAGGGTGTTTGTTGTGAGGGAGGAAGGGCAAAGGAAATTATGGCCAAGAGTCTCCCACAGGAGGAGAAAGGGGGGATATAAATCCAAACTCCTCCTCTTCTTCTAAACTGAGGACCTCAGATTCTCCCTTTAAATCCATGGTGAAGGGGGTGGATTTAAAAGGAGAATCGGGGGAAATTTGGGGGGTGCCTGCTGTCAGGGGTGCAATTGTTAAGTTAGAAGCACCAAACTTTCACGGTATCTTTAGGAGTCTCCCCTAAATGATACCACCCAGGTTTGGTGAAGTTTGGTTCAGGGGGTCCAAAGTTATGGACCCTCAAAGGTGTAGCCCCCATCTCCTATTAGCTCCCATTGGAAACAATGGCGGATGGGGCATCCCCTTTGGGGAGTCCATGGCTTTGGACTCCCTGGACCAAACTTCTAAAACCTGAGTGGTATCAATAAGAGACTCTCCTGATGATACATCCCAGGTTTGTGAGAAGTTTGGTTCAGGATGTCCCAAAGTTATGGACCCTCAAAGATGTAGCCTTCATCTTCTATTAGCTCCCATTGGAAACAATGGAGGATGGGGCACTCCATTTGGGAGTCCATAGCTTTGGACCCCCCTGGACCAAACTTTGCAAAACCTGGGTGGTATCTATAAGAGACTCTCCTGAGAAAACATCCCAGGTTTGGTGAAGTTTGGTCCAGGGGGTCCAAAGTTATGCCCCCTTAAAAGTGTAGCCCCCATCTTCTATTAGCTCCCATTGGAAAGTTAGCTCCCATTGGACTCCCTTTGGGAGTCCATAACTTTGGACCCCATGAACTTAACCTCACCAAACCCAGGTGGTATCATCAGGAGAGTCCCCCAAACAATCCCTGAAAGTTTGGTGCTGCTAGCCCAAACAATGCGCCCCCTGCAAGCCAAAAACCGACAAAACACTAAAATGTTTTTAAAACCCACAAACGGAGGGGCAGAGCTTCGGACATGAATGGGGGGTTCCAAACCCGAGAAACCCCCCCCCCTTACCTACGTCCATGGACAGAGTTAAGGGAACCAGAACCAAGAGAGCTCTCTGCAGAAAAGCTCTGTGGCAAGAGTGAGGAAATGTGAGGAAAGCCCACTACAAGCCCACTACACAGAGAAGAGCCCTGAGGTAAGTGTCCATGCATAAAAAGCCAGAGTTTTACTATTTGAAACTATTTGCCTTTAATAGATTTAGAAGAGTGCAATTCTGTTTAGGGTTGCCCTCTTAGATAGCTTAAGCAAATATTACCAGAGAAGAAATAGGAAAACTAGTTAAGAACTTTGAAGACTGGGTCATTCTCTAGATGAAGTCCCTGCAGAATTTTATACAATTATCATGCTGGATTTTTTGGCAAATATTGTGCAGAAAGAAGAAATGCTTATTGTTGTTTTTAGACTTGGAAAAAACATTTGACTAATTGGCCATTTTTGCTGCAAGTTTTTGATAATTTTGTCTAATGAGGTACTCTCAAATTATTTTAAGCACAGGAAGTCTGCCACTTGCCACTGCTCTCATCTGTATTTTTCACAAAATCCTTAGCAGCTGCTATTCAAGGCAACCCATGGGTTTTAGGAATAAAGTTTGGCTAATTTGAATCTAAATTTACGTTATATGCTGAGAACACCACTTTTCCACCAAAAGATTAAAATAGAACTGTATATCCATCCATTGCCATTTTCTGGGCCACCTTTGTTGTAGAATGCTCTGCTTGGGTCCTAGTGCCAACCTTGTTCTGTCCGTCCCAACCCCTGCTCTGTTCAAATGCAAAAATACACAAAAAGCTTGCCATTACAACTTTGTAGTCTGCTGGAATCCCTTCCACAACATGGTACCACAACAGATGGCTGGTGGAGGATCAGCTTCTGCCACTAGTTGCAGTTGTAAGTCCAGCGAGGGTGCACAAAGGAGGGGTTGGCATTCTCCTTCAGAGCCTCCTCAAATGTGTCGTCCCATTCCTGAGCCATGATCATGCAGTTCACTTTCTCAATTAACGTAATTCCATTTCCCTGTTAAAAGCTGTGATGTGACGGTTCAAGAGGTGCTGCTCCTGAGAAGGGAATTTGCTGTAGAGGAAGAAGTGATTGCCCCAAAACAAGCCTGGCAGCTTGGGGATAGGTTGATCCAACTCCCCCTTCTCCTCCACATCCATGTTCTCACCTGTGGAACCACAATATGGGTTGTCTTCTGGCTCTGGATCAGGCACTTGCCCTCCCTTGCTGCTTTTTGCAGTGCTTCTTCTCTTCTCAGCTCACCATCTGTGTCACTAGGGTTGGAGATTCGGACAGTCCGAATTTGGATTTTTACCGAATCTGCACTGATTCAGTCGAATTCGGATGAGCAGGGTCCAAATCTGAGCTGTCCGAATCCTATCAGATCTGAATCCCATGGATTCGGATCATCAGCCGAATTACGTTTTTATTTTTTGGTGTTTTTTTCACGCTTTGGCCTGCATTCTTAAACATATCAGCACCAAAATGTCAGGGTATCATCAGGTGATACTCCTGATGATACCCCCCAAGTTTGGTGCAGTTTGGTTTAGGGGGGCCAAAGTTATGGACCCCCAAAAGGGGTGCCCCTATCCCCCATTCTTTCCAATGGGAACGGAGATGAGGGCTACCCTTTTTGAGGGTCCATAACACAACCCCCCCTGAGCTACCAAACTGCACCAAACTTGGAGGGTATCATTGGGACTGTCTCCTGATGATACCCTGAAATTTTGGTACTGATACATCTACAAATGTGCCCCCTGAGGCACCCCCAGAAATTTGCAGAAGATTCTTAGTTCTGCAGTGACTTAGCTGCATTGCTGTCAATGGGGAATTTCTGATAGAGGGCTGTGGAGTGCATATTTCTCATGGTAAACCCACAAAACTTTCAGGATATCTTCAGGAGTGTCTCTAGATGACACCATCCAGGTTTGGGGAACTTTGCTTCATGGGGCAGTGGGAGATGGGCCCTACCCTTTTTGGGTCCCACAGAACTAAACCCCCTGAAGCAAAGTTCTAAACCTAGATAGTGTCATCAAGAGACTCTCCTGAAAAGATACCCTGAAAGTTTTGTGGCCATATCTTCAGAGAATGTGCACCTCACGGCCCTCTGCCAGAAATTCCCCATTGACGGCAATACAACTAAGTCACTGCAGAGGAATCTTGAGCAAATTTCAGATTATTACTGCAGGGGATGCATTTTGAGATGTATCAGCACCAAATTATCAGGGTATCATCAGGTGACTGTCCTGATGATGCCCCCCAAGTTTGATGCAGTTTGGTTCAGGTATGGACCCTCAAAAGGGGTGCAACTATCCCCCATTATTTCCAGTGGGAGCTGATAGGGGATGGGGACTACACCTTTGAGAGTCCATAACTTTGGCTCCTCTGAACCAAACTTCACCAAACTTTGGGGGTATTATCAGGACAGTCTCCTGATGATACCCTGAAATTTTGGTGTCACTAGCTTTAAAAATGCTGGTTTGCGTGTGAGTACATGCAAACCGGAATTTTTGCGTATGAGTATATGCAAACCGGAATTGCTGGTTTGCAAGTGGAGTACATGCAAACCGGAATTTTTAAAGCTAGTGGCACCAAATTTCAGGGTATCATCAGGAAACTGTCCTGATGACACCCCCCAAGTTTGGTGCAGTTTGGTTCAGGGGGGCCAAAGTTATGGACTCTCAAAGGTGTAGTCCCCATCCCCTATCAGCTCCCACTGGAAACAATGGGGGATAGTTGCACCCCTTTTGAGGGTCCATACCTGAACCAAACTGCACCCTAACCATAACATTGAACCCCTTGAAGCAACAGTCCCCAAACCTGGATGGGGTCATGAAGAGACTCTCCTGAAGACACCCTGAAAGTTTTGTGGGTTTACCATGAGAAATGTGCACTCCACAGCCCTCCCACAGAAATTTCCCATTGGCTGCAATGGAGACAGCCAGCCACAACAGAGCACAGAATCTGGGGGAAATTTCTTTGGGTGACTGTGAGGGGTGCAGTTTTAGAGCTACTGTCACTAAAATTTCAGGGTATCATACAATTACTGTCCTTATGAGACTCCCCACGTTTGGTGAAGTTTGGTTCAGGGGGTCCAAAGTTATGGACACTCAAAAGTGTAGCCACATCTCCTGTTAGCTTCCATTGGAAACAATGGGGGATGGGGCACCCTTTTTGAGGGTCAATAACTTTGCCCCCCCTAAACCAAACTTCACCAAACTTGGGGAGAATCATCAGGACAGTCTCTGGATGAAATTCTAAAAGTTTAGTGCCGCTAGCTTTAAAATTGCGCCCCCTGCAGGCCAAAACGTGTAAAAACTCCAAAAATTCAAAAAATAATAAAGCGGACCCGAATTTTCCGGATTTACCCGAATTTTCGGGCATATCCAAATTGGCTATGATTCAGATTCGGGCATACAAATCATTTTATATGCCCCAAAATACCCAAATCCGAATTTTACCGAATTTTTTTAGTATTGACCAACCCTATGTGTCACTGGACCCCAATTCCCCATTGTCTCAAATTTTTTGCAGAACCCCTCCTTGTCACTTAAAGTTTCAGGGTCAGCCTCTGGCTGAATTTGAACTTCCTCTTGATTGGGGTGGGCTCCTTAGAAAAATCTAAGATGCATAATTGTGACTTTTCTACACAAAACTCAAAAGTATACAATGAGCACCATAACCATTCACAAGAATAATCTTTTCATGTTAACAAAATTAAATATATTGTTATATAGTAATTCAACAATTACTCCACAAATATCTATGCTACAGAATGTTAGTTTTTGTGGTGCTACAAAATTCTAGTAGTTTGTTTATAAGAGGCTCAGGAGTTGTAACTCAGATTAAAATGCATTTAGCTATTATCCATGACATCTTTCTTATTTATTTGTTTGTTTGTCTTATATTTATTAACTTGTCTTAGGCTGATTTTTCATTTTCAAAATGCCCCATGGAATATCCGGGAGCGTACCTGCTGCGGGGCTTCTCACCCTGCGTGTCGTTCCCCACGGCTGCCTGACTCTTTCCTTCACTCAAGTCAGGGCCAGTGCAGGAAGCCCCAGCTGGTTCCCCACAAGCCCCCCAGGGATTTCTTGGGGATTTCCCATAAGCACTGAGCTCTTCTGCAGTCTCTTCCAGGCATGCGCAGGCAGCCTCCATTTCCTGCGTTTGGATTGGCTGAATCTCGCCCCATTCCCCCCACTCACTTTCAGTACTTAAAAAAAAAATTAAAACAGAGAGAATCCCCCCCCCGAAAACTCCTCATGCGTGTGTGGGTGGGGGGGGATTCTCTTGTTTTGGTGGGGCGGGCCAGAGCAGCAAGGTGGGAAAAATAGCCCCGGTGCTGCTGCTTTGGAGTTCTTCACGACAGGGAAGCCCCCGGAGCAACACAGGGGCATTCAAAAAGAACCTCCATTTTGACGGTTCTGGAAAGCCATGGAGCAAAGTCAATGCTCCAGGGCAGCGCCGGGCAACAGCGTGGTAGACAAGCTGCAGCAACAAGGGCAGTGAAGAATTCTCCATTGCACCAGGGCATTTCCCATGCAAACAGAGGAGCAATTGTGCCATGAAAAACTAGCCTTATATACTCCCTGTATGGAGATCCAAAGTGGCTTACATAATTCTCCTCCTCCTCCGCCTCCTCCTCCATCCAGGAATACATTCATTAACTCTCTTGCAAAACACAGATCATGAATTTCTAGTCATGTCTCAGAAGCTGCTATTCGATGCTCCCCACCATCCTGTCTCTGCCCCAATCCTTTAAAACTCCAAGGACTGGATCTGATCCAGTACCTCCCCATCCCCGCTGAAGCCTGCACTCCTTCTGTCTACTGCTGCCAGTGGAATGTAGGACCCAGCTGAAGCCTCCATATCTGGTTCTTGCCGGGTGGTTTCCCTGCCCACCTCTTTCTACTTTTCATAATCTTCCAGAATCAGTCAGTTTCGCTGGGTTCACTGGGTTCACCACACCAAGAAACAGTAATCCACTGGGGAACCTCCCAAAATTACCAATCATCCCAAAATGGAGGAGGCATTGGAAGGAAGGTGGGTGGTAGAGTGGGAAGAATTGTTGTGGTGTGGGTGGGAGGAAGGAAGGAGTGGTAAAACCCAAGGAAATCTTTATGCCAAGAGATCTCCTTCACTTTCCCTGAAAAGGCAGCGGGGGGTCGGGGGTCGGGGTCTCATATACAGATGGTTCACAGAACAAGGGGAATTGCAGGGAGGTTAGTGCCAAAGAGCGGGAAATGTGTGCATAAACCAGTGGTTCTCAACCTTCCTAATGCCGCGGTCCTTTAATACAGTTCCTCATGTTGTGGTGACCCCCAACCCTAACATTTATCCATTTTACAGATGGAGAACACTGATGCAGAGAGTCTTAGGCGACCCCTGTGAAAGGGTCGTTCGACCCCCAAAGGGGTCCCGACCCCCAGGTTGAGAACCACTGGCATAAACTAAAATAAACCCCAAGCAAAGGAAAACACATGTGCATGAATGACTACAGTTCTCTCAGAACTCTCTCAGCTCTCTCAAGAAGCATTCTGTGGACATTAGTGGGTCGCAATGGAAGCAAGTATTGGTGATTACATATATTATATGCAGCAGAGCTGAACAGTGCTAAATCACAACTGTCACAACTTAGGTATAGAATAATTGGAGAGACAAGGGAGAGTTATAATAAAGAAAAATAGAAAACTAACTCTATTGAGG
This sequence comes from Sphaerodactylus townsendi, assembly GCF_021028975.2. NCBI lineage: Eukaryota > Metazoa > Chordata > Lepidosauria > Squamata > Sphaerodactylidae > Sphaerodactylus > Sphaerodactylus townsendi. The sequence continues at coordinate 187 of NW_025950333.1, read as the reverse complement.
TATTGTGTGGTTTCCGGGCTGTGTGGCCATGTTCTAGTAGCATTTTCTCCTGACGTTTCGCCTGCATCTGTGACTGGCATCTTCAGAGGATCTGATGGTAGTAAAGCAAGTGGAGTACATATATCTGTGGAAGGTCCAGGGTGGGAGAAAGAACCATTTGCCTGTTAACAAGTGTAAAGGGTGCAAT
>NW_025950332.1:0-16767 GCF_021028975.2 Sphaerodactylus townsendi | reverse complement strand
GATCAGTGGTTCCCTTGATGTATGGTAAGAACACCTTCCCTCTAGATCCAGAAGTTTGAAAAGAAATTTTAAAATTCCCGCCCCAACACAACGCAACAGCCAATCAGGATAGCCCCTGAGCGGATTGCGTGTTCAGTCCACCTCAGTGGGGAATCCTTTGTTGCTGCGTTTCTGGGAACAAGGATCGTTTGTGGGGCAGAAGCTGAAACCGTGCTGAAAAGGTCCTGGTTTTTCCCAAACCGGTTTGTATCTACATTCATTTTTTTGGGGTGGGGAATCGACCAAAGATTCTAGCCTCAGTCCCTGCTGTTTCTAGATGAAGAGTGTTGGGAAAAACTCATCTCTGGCTATGAGCCATTGCTTGTCTGTCCAGACCAGTCTGTCCCATAACACCCACCTATCTGTTTCCTGACACCCTGCTTGACTGTTGAGAGACTTGAAAAGAACATCCCTTTTACATGACCACAGTATTTTCCTCGCTTCGTCTACTGAGACTATAACCATAGATTATTCTAAATGCCAAAAAAGAATAAGGAAGTTATCAGAGGAACTCGCTGGCCTGGTCTTCTTGGGCTCTGTGGTGTATTTATGTGTATATATAATTTATTATTGGCAGGAAGCCAGTATACAGTTCAATTATACCTGGCATTGTAAGAACACAAATAAACTGTCCAGCAGATGTTTGCATGAAACTCAAATGCACAACAATGTGGAGAACAGTATTAGGAGTCCTCTCCATCTTTTTGGTTAGTTTCTTTCTGTGTCTTGAATGCCTTCGAAAATTCTCGGTCGTTTTAGAATGTGATTTTCATCTACAAACAGTGGGGTACCTATAGAAAAAGGCTTTGGCTATTATTAATGGGTTAGATCAGGGGTCCCAAACCTTTTTGAGCCTTTAAGCATGTCTGACTGTGAATGCCTTCAAGAATACAATAGGGAAAAGTCATTAAAAACCATAAATGTTAATTCACATGATAGACAAACTGGCTTCAGGTTGACTCAGCATGCTACTGCTCTGAGCGATAAAGGTGAAAGGTTGAATGGGTGCCATCTTGTTTGCCCACCTGAGGCGTAGCTGGGCCAGAGTGCACCTGGTGCACACTCTGGCTTTTTCACGCCCCCCCCCACCCCATTTCCCACCCCCCCCCGCGAAATGTAGTTCCCACCAGAACAGGAAGGCCTGTTCTCTAGCCTGCTCAGTTTCCTAAAGTAAGTGGGGGGCGCAGGGGGCTCTGTGGGGGAAATCTCCCCCCATGGCCCCCCCGCGGCACCCCCCCTACACTTACTTTAGAAAACCGAGCAGGTTGCAGAACAGGCCTGCCTGTGTGGAAACTACATTTCCGAGGATACCCTGGGAAATGTAGTTCCCACCCGAACAGGAAGGCCTGTTCTCTAGCCTGCTCAATTTCCTAAAGTAAGTGTGGGGGGCGCCGTGGGGGGGGGCATGGGGGGTGAAGGCATGGGGGAAGGGAGAGGGGCCAGGGGGATTTTGCGCCCCCATGTGACCCAAATCTGTGCTCCCGGTGCATCGCGCACCCCCCCCCCCGTTCCCCTGGGAACTTCGCCACTGTTGCCCACTCTTTTGAAGGAAGGCAAACCATTCTGAGGACACCTTATTTTTGCTCAAGATGTCTTTTTAAAAAAAAAAACACTTTAAAATGCACCTTTTCCCCCTAAGCTGCCTGCAAGACGTCTCCTGTCTGTCTGTGGGGAATGCAGAGCTCAGGAGGCGTCTTATGTTTCCTGCCCGATTGTTTTGCTGTCTGGTCAGTTTCACCCTCAGCTTTTCCCTGACCTTTTGTGCGCAGCTGAAGGGATTCTCCCAGCCACCATTTGCTGGAGATTGCCCCAAAACTTTTGCTCCGCAGGCAGGGGCGTAACGAGGCAGCCGTGGGCAAACTGTAGCCCTGGGCAAAACCTGAGTTGGATGCCCCCCCCCCATGGGCGGCCACTCCACCACGACCAAAAGATTTTTTGCACCAGGACATTGGTGCCTGCAGGGGGTGCATTTTAGACATATCAGCACCAAAATTTCAGCATATCATCAGGAGACTGTCCTTATGGTACCCCCCAAGTTTGGTGAGGTTTGGTTCAAGGAGTCCAAAGTTATGGACTCCCAAAGGGGGTGCCCATCCCCCATTGTTTCGAATGGGAGCTAATACGAGATGGGGGCTACAGTTTTGGGGGTCCATAACTTTGCCCCCCCGAGCCAAACTGCACCAAACTTGGGGGGTGCCATCATCTCCAGATGATATCCTGAAATTTTGGTGTCAATACATCCAAAAATGCACCCCCTGCAGGAACAACCTAGAAATTTGCCCAAGAATCTTTGTTCTGCATTGAGTTTTCTGCATTGCTGTCAATGGGGGTTGCAGGCTGTGGGGGGCACATTTCTGAAGGCACAGTCTCAAAACTTTCAGGGTCTCATCAGGAGACTGCCCTAATGATACCCCCCAAGTTTGGTACATTTTGGTTCAGGGGGGCCAAAGTTATGGACCCTCAAAACTGTAGCCCCCATCTCCTATTAGCTCCCATTGGAAACAATGGGGGATAGGGCTCCCCCTTTGGGAGTCCATAACTTTAGACTCCCTAAACCAAACCTCACCAAACTTGGGAGGTAGCATAAGAACAGTCTTCTGATGATACGCTGAAATTTTGGTGCCGCTAGCCTAAAAACTGCACCCCCTGCAGGCCAAAAATGGAAAACCACTAAAATACCCAAAAACGAACCCAGCATTTTGATGCCCCCCACAAGGTGATGCCCTGGGCAGCTGCCCACCTTGCCCAATGGGCATTACGCCAGTGTCCGCAGGCTTCATTCCTGGATGCCGTCTCAGCCCGAAAAGTGCATCGTTGTACTCAGCTGGTCCTGCCAATTCCAGCAATATATATCCCCCCCTTTTTTTCCTGAAAAGCTATATTTGTAACTACGCAGACACAAATAAGAGCACCTTGGCCACTCAAAAGATGGGTCTGCCGCCCACTGAAAAGCATTGGGTTGACTTGCCCTCCACAGACGAACTTAGTTTTTCTGTACAGTAAGGGGAAAAATACCCAAGTCGGTCCATGGAGGCCAGGTCCACCTAATGCTTTTCAGTGGGCGGCAGACCCGTCATCTAAGTGGCTAAGATTCTCCTTTGTGTGTCTACATAGCTATGAAGATAACTCTTTAGCAATTAAGATAACTCTTTAGCAATTATCTTCGAAACCGCATCACCCCATATGTCCCTATACGGCCTCTTCGATCGGTAGAGACCAATTTACTGGTGGTCCCTGGCCCCTCGATGATGCGGCTGGCCTCCACGCGGGCCAGGGCCTTTATGGCTCTGGCCCCTGCCTGGTGGAATGCTCTCCCTCCAGCTGTCCGGGCCCTGCGGGACCTTGGTGAGTTCCGCAGGGCCTGTAAGACGGAGCTGTTCCGCCGAGCCTTTGGAGGGACCAGCCGCTGATAATGCCCCCCCCTTTAGGCCCTTACATCTGGGCCGCTTGTCATCTAATGGGACTCGCTGCTCCACCCTCTAGGGGAAAGGACTTTGAAAATTTAGCTGCTGGACGCCACTTATATTTAAACTTGCATTTATGATATTATTATAATACAGTTTTATTGTTCTTATCGCTGCTTTTAAAGGTTTTTAGTTTTATGATTGTAGTCCGTTTATATGTTGTACACCGCCCAGAGCCCCCCAGGGACAGGGCGGTATAAAAGTCTAAAGTATGTATGTATGTATGTATGTATGTATGTATGTATGTATGTATGTATGTATGTATGTATGTATGTATAAAGAAAGAGAGAAAGAAAGAAAGAAAGAAAGAAAGAAAGAAAGAAATAGGAAAACTACATGTTGCCGGAATCAGTACAACTAGGTACTTTGGAGCACGTGGAATGCACAGAGGCAGTCACCTTTGTGTTTTGTATGCCAATAAAGAATTTCTGTCTGTCATAACTGCTAATTTGGCCCTAAGTGAATCTGGAATTGAAGAGGAGGGGCGGTATAAAACTTCACTTCACTTTACTTCACCATCATTTGAACAGGAAAGAAATTGCAACTTGGGTTGCAAATCTGACAATGCGCCCAGAATAGTCCCAAGTCTGTAAAGAATCGGTACACAAATGGAAGATGTTTGCCTGGTACAACAACATATTCTTTGGGGACACACTTAAGCAATATGGAGAAGCCGTTAAAGAATCAAACAAAGGCCAGCGCAGTCAACCTGAAACAAAGTGGAAGCCCAGGTAGGGGGAGATGGATTACCTGGTATTTTATTACAGACTCTGCTTTTTTTCCCCCCTTCCCTCTATTGTGGTTATCACCACTTTCCAGAGGCAGCGAGAACAACCGTGAGAGAACTGGGAAAAAAAGCAGTGAAGGAAACTAGAAACGAGAAAGAATGAGCTACGAAGATTGACTTCAAAACCTTAATCTTTCCGAGGCATTTTTCCATGTGGTTTACCCATGCGATATAAATTTTTAAAGCCCACAGATAAAACGACACATACATCATGGTGTCATAAACTTCAGGGGAAAACATTCGGTCCTTTGTCTGCCCTGGAAATATTGCCCGTCTTGTAATTTTCTGTGAAATGTAAAATACTAAGGTTAAAGGATGCTATATTTCTCATCTTTCAGCACCACCCACTCAGACAGATGATGAAATGTACAAATCCATTTTGGGGGGGGGTGTAAGTTGGGGCATCTCTGAATGCTGTCAAAAACATTCAGTGCCTTTGTTTGTGTGCTTCTTCGGCCGTGTTTTTAACCTTTGTCGGATGGCAACCGGAGGACTATTCATAACAATTCAGGATGACTTCATTTGTGTTTGTTTCGGCCTCCCATTAATCCGTGACCAACTGTGAAATCGGCTATTTTACCATAACCTCCCCATTTCATCTGTCATCTTCTTCGACCCGATACGGACAGACAAAATTGCAGCTCCACCGAAGGCAGGCACTGGAATAAAAGAAGATATGGCACATGATGAATCTCCCCCCCCCCCAAAAAAAAATACAGATCGGGCATCAAGAAATGCTTTCCGTGCCAAGAAAAAGAAGATACAGTATGTGTAATACAAGCCCAGCCATGAAAGGATGCTTAGAGAAAATGAGTCTTCTTAGGGCAAAGTAATTTGAGGGCCCCCCAGGGGGGGATAAACAATGTCAAAAGACATGAGATGCCAAGCATGCTGGAATGGCAAAAGAAAACTGGTATCTCAACAAATTGGGAGTGGCACGACAGTCAGAACAGGCTCAAGAGATGTCCTAAAACTGCAGATGCCTTCTGACATTACAGGGCAAACCTTTTTGCTCTGTGGGCACAAATCAGACTCTGCTAAAGACAGCTGTGAATCACCCACCGGCTGTGGTTGCCCCTGGGGGTGGGATGGGTGGAGCCAAGGTGACCGCTTCCGCTTAACTGAGGGTGGAAGCGAAGCCGGGCCATGTTGGGCAAGGGCTGACGTCACCGGGAGGGGAGGGCGGATTGACCCTTTAAAGGGGAAAGCCCTCCTTTGTTCTGGCCATGTGCTTCGGCCAGCCGGCGATTTGCCCACCCACCTCTCCCTGGGTTCATTCGGTTGTTGCATGTTTCGGTCATGGCCGTTCGGCGGTGGTGCATGGGTAATGATCTGGAAGTGCCGATGGCGGCAAGAGGCAACCACCCTGCCGAACCGGCAAATGGGGATCACCTCTTGCCAGGAGCGTCCGCCCGGCAGAGCCCTTCAACAGAGCGAAGTCCAATACAGGGCATCTGCCCATTGGAGCTTCGCTGTGAAGCAGACAGGCCAGATCAAGACCCGTGCTACGCCTCACGCTTCTGTTTGTTGGTTGGCTAATAAAATGGCTATGGCCAAAATGTTTCTCCCAGCAAAGAGTCCAGTGTGGTTATTGGAGAGGATCCACCCAGGTGGTTCCCACCCTCAGAAGGCAACAAAAGAATGAACCGTGGAAGCCTAAGCATTAATTTTTAGGTGCTAGAAATTTAGAACAGCATTTCCTAGGGTCTGGAATCCAGAGCAGCTTTAGGAGAATGAAAAGGCAACCTAGAAATGCGGGGGGGGGGGAGTTGGTTGCACCTTCTTGGTGGTTATTAATAGATGCGTGCTTGTTTCGAAACAGCTCTTCAAAACAGCATCCTTGAGATACTTCCCAGAATCTCTGATACGTTCCAGTCCTAGGCCGTTTTCGCATGGGCAATGAATGGCGACCTGGAGACGGTAAAAACGCCGTCTCCAGGCCGCCATTTGCACGGGGGGCGCAGCTGCAACGCAGCCGCGCCGCCCTCGCGCCACCCTCCCGGCCTGAAGCCGGCGTTTCCCCAGAGCGCTTCCCAGCACTCTTTTTGGGGAAACGCCGCAGTGAAGCCGTTGCTGAGCGAATGGCAGCGGCTTCACGCCGCCTGCCCCACCTGGCACTCACCTTGTCCCCGGGCCTCCGGTGCGTCGCCAAGGCTGGGAACACGCCCTCCTGCCCTACGCCGCTGGAGCAGGCGCGCAGGGCCAGGGGGGCATGTCCCCAGGCCTCGGCAACGCTCCGGAGGCCCGGGGACATGCCGGGTCGGCCGGGCGCCGGGGCTCCGTGGCGCCGGCTGCCCGGCTGTTCCCAGGACCGTCCATGCGGACAGTCCCAGCGTCATCGGGTCGGCGTCATAAAAGCCGACCCGGCCGTTTCCGCCTTCGTGCAGAAACGGCCCTATATTTCTGGCTAGAGCCCTCAGACTGCACACTCACTGCAGCCAGAAGTAGGACTTTTATTTCCTTGTTGTTGTAATTGTTGCGCTTTATGGAGCTCATAAACGTTGTGCTAAAGTTACTATGGAAATGGCATGTCTGATTCTATGATCTCACGACTGGTCTCCCTTTGTTAACTGCAGAAGAGCTCAGCTACAATTTCACCCTCCTCCTGGCAGCTTCTCCAATTTCACTTATGTGTGGAGGACGGAGAAGTAAAGGTGGCTCAAGATCTCCTGGTATTACTGCTAGGTTTGGTTATTTGGTAAACCCGAATCACAGGGGGGAAAAACCCAAAAGTCATATTGGGGGGTTTGGGGGTGGGGCGGTTAACAATTAAAAAAACTCCAGGCTTATTCAAAAATCTGGCTTTTAAAATCTCCCTCTTTTTCTGTTGCCTCTTTCCAAGCCCACATGGACTTGGGAACCAGTGGAGAGGGGAAGGGAAGAGAGATTTCCATGCCGCCTGGAGGCTAAAAAGTATGGTAGAGGAGTCATCTCCTAGCAGTTTTCCTCTGCTTCTAGTGCTTTGGAACCAACCCCAAATTTAAAGGATCCAGTTTTCTTTTCCTCACCCAGCCTTTGCCTTGTTAAGATCAACCGGTGTCTGCTAACATCATAAGCCCGTGCTAATATTTTGTCCCCACTGAATTAACTTTAATCGGCTCCGAGGAAGGACATTTCAATCCATTTCCCCCCCCTGACAGGTAGAAAATTAACGACATACCATGAGCTATTGAATTCAACTTTAACAGTATCAATAAACATTTCTGATTAAATTATGGAATTGATTTTATAATTCTGACCATTATGTTTTTACATCAATATTGCCCTATGACAAGCAAATGTAGTTACCGCTTTCTTATTGATCGCACGCAGGGCCCTCATTTGACTATATTACAAAATCAAACCGGATTTGTTGCCGTACCGCAGCAACTTTGGGTCGTAACCCAATATGAAGACCCAAGGACAGATGGATTATCAATTATTCTCCTTCATCCTCCACCTGCCCCGGAAGGGAAGAAAAAGACCTACCAGTTTGCTTTCATAGTCCCATGCAGGCCCTGACTTGCGGGTATGCGATTATTTTCATGTGTCAGCTCTTAATCTCTCGCTCTTAACAATGATCACCCATCTATCATGTCCCTGCTGAGTAATACAAACACTATTTATTAACGTGAAGGAACGGAGCATTATTTATAATACCCATTCAGGCAATCAAAGCCAGAGAGCGCACACAGACACATACGTTTCCCCAATTTGGGACCATCATGCTCCGTTTCTCTTGGTCCTCACTATCAAAGGAAATAGTTACACATTAGCCTGTTCCATTTTCACCATTAGGTTTGATGTTCTGTTAAAAGAACGCATAATTCACGAGCATTGATGTTGTTCTGATACAGGCCCAACAGTAAATCAAAAGTGGGATAGGTAGGTTTGAAAGTGAAGTCTGGCCAGATTAGGAGAGTTTCGGTTACCTGCATTCTCTTCTCGGTCGTTGCTGTTGGCGAACTGTTGAGGAACTGAAGTTATCTTTTGGCTATCGTACCATAAACAATGAAGAATAGCCAAATGAGCAGATAACCTACTTTGTCAGTTTGCAATGTTGTAATCCACTTCCATGAACATTGATCTGTTACCTGAAAGTGTGTTTTTCTTAAAAAAAAAAAACCTGACGAGTCCTGTTTTTTTCAGTGTTTAGTTTGGAGAGGAGACGTCTGAGGGGCGATATGATTGAACTCTATAAAATTATGCATGGGGTAGAAAATGTTGACAGAGATAATTTTTTCTCTCTTTCTCACAATACTAAAACCAGGGGGCACATATTGAAAATGCGGGTGGGAAGAATTAGGACTAATAAAAGGAAACATTTCTTCACGCAATGCGAGATTGGTGTTTGGAATATGCTGCCACAGGAGGTGGTGATGGCCACTTACCTGGATAGCTTGAGAAGTCAATCTATGGCTACCAATCTTGATCCTCCTTGATCTGAGATTGCAAATGCCTTAGCAGACCAGGAGCAGCAGCAGCCGCAGAAGGCCATTGCTTTCACATCCTGCTCGGGAGCAGCAGTGACGTAGGAGGTTAAGAGCTCGTGTATCTAATCTGGAGGAACCGGGCTTGATTCCCAGTTCTGCCACCTGAGCTGTGGAGGCTTATCTGGGGAATTCAGATTAGCCTGTGCACTCCCACACATGCCAGCTGGGTGACCTTGGGCTAGTCACAGTTCTTCGGAGCTCTCTCAGCCCCACCTACCTCACAGGGTGTTTGTTGTGAGGGGGGAAGGGCAAGGAGATTGTAAACCCCTTTGAGTCTCCTGCAGGAGAGAAAGGGGGGATATAAATCCAAACTCTTCTTCTTCTTCTTCTTCTTCTTCTTCTTCTTCTTCTTCTTCTTCATCCTGCATGTGAGCTCCCAAAGGCATCTGGTGGGCCACTGAGAGTAGCAGAGTGCTGTACTAGATGGACTCTGGTCTGATCCAGCAGGCTCTTTCTTATGTTCTTAATTATATTGGGATCTCTTTCAAAAAACTCAACTCATCCTTTGGGCTTTGGGGGCCAGCTGATGGCTTGCACTCTGATTACAAGTGCCGGATTCATCTTTTACATTGCTGAAGTCTTAAGACTCAGAGCAAGTATTTGCCTTTGGAGCCCTCCCATAAAACAAGACCTGTTTCTCTCTGGGGCAATCTTGATTCAAACAAATCCTTTTTCTTTGAACCAGAAAATTGATAGGACAGTAGGAATGGATGTATGAAGATCAGGGGGATGCAACATTCACTACTCTGTGTACAGCAGATTTTTAAAGCAGGAAACTTTTAACATTTTGTGCCAAGTGGTTGTTGTTGATTTTTCCAGACTGTGTGGCTGTCGTCTAGTAGATCTTGTTCCTAATGTTTCGCCTGCATCTTCAACGGTGTATCACAGAGGGAAGTCTGTTACACACTGTGCCAAAGTTTTTGGGGAACTCACTGGAACCCATCTTGAAATGCCCAGTTGGACTCCATACTATCAACTACAGATGATCCCCCCCAAGAAAGGACAACAACAACAACAACAACAACAACAACAACAACAACAACAACAACAAAACACACAAAGGCCGTTTCCGCACGGGCGTTTAATGGCGGCCCGGGGACGGCAAAAATGCCATCCCCAGGCCGCCATTCACACAGGGGGAGCAGCTGCTTTGCAGCCGTGCCACCCTCGCGCCGCCTTCCCAGCCCAAAGCCGGCGTTTCCACAGTGCGCTTGGAAGCGCACTTGTTGTGGAAACGCCGGCTGGAAGCCGCTGCCGTGCGAACGGCAGCGGCTTCCAGGCGCTTCCCCCCCCACTCCCTCCCTGCACTTACCTTGTCCCCGGCCCTCCGGCGCGTCGCCGAGGCCTGGGGACACCCCCCCCCCTGCCCAGCGTCATCCAGCCGCTTCCGCCTCCGTGCGGAAACAGCCAAAGATTTGGATAGGCACAATGCTTATATATTCTAGAAATCATATCTTACCTGTCATATCATGCCCTTTTCTCCAAAAAGTTCAGAGTATCGCATGGTTCTCTTCCCCACTTGATGTTCACAACAACCTCAGTGAGTTGAATTTGGTTGAATCAATTGGCTGAAGATCCCCCAAAAGTGATTTGAACTTCAGTTTCCCAAGTCCTAGTCCCCAACCTTTTAGAGCCTGCAGGCACCTTTGGAATGCTGGCCTGATGTGGTGGGCACAGCCACAAAATGGTATCCACAAACTGGCTGTTGCAGGAGGCAGAACCAATCTCAGAATGACACTTGCAACTTACCTTCATGCATATGCTGAAAATCCTTGCACTGTGCTAGCAGCTGCTGCCAGAGCAATATTTTTTTAAAAAAAAATCTGTACCATCAATCAAATCCCCAGTGGCCAATCAGATGCCTTGCTGGGCAAAAAAGTCTCACACTACTGGAATCTAACTTGGACCATACCAAGGTTCTGCCCCAAAATATGTCAAGAAATCGTAAAGGAAAGAGCTCCTTTGGTTGAATCCCCACTACCATCATAGCCAGGTTTCAGGACACAAACTAACCAGGTTTGAGGGACGACCTCCCCAGTCGAATCCCCACTACCGTCTTAGCCAGGTTTCAGAACACAAATGACCTCAAACCTGGTTAGGGGAACATCATCAGGACAGTATTCAGAAGATACCCTGAAAATTTCATGTCGATACCTTTAAAAATGCGCCCCCTGCAGTCACCTCCAGAAATTCCCCCATTGAAAGCAATTGAAAGAATTCAATGCAAAACACAGAATCTTGGGCAAATTTCTGGGGGTGCCTGCAGGCGGCGCATTTTTAAAGGTATTGGCATGAAAATTTCAGGATATCTTCTGAATACTGTCCTGATGATGTACTCCAAGTTTGGTGCAGTTTGGTCCAGGAGGTCCCATCAAAGATAGCCCCTATCTTCTATTAGCTCCCATTGGAAACAATGGGGGATAGGGGCATCCCGTTTGGGGGTCCATAACTTGGGGCCCCCTAAACCAAATAGCACCAAACTTGGGGAACATCATCAAGGCAGTATTCAGAATATACCCTGAAAATTTCATGTTGATACCTTTAAAAATGCGCCCCCTGTGGGCCCAAACGTGAAAAAACAGCAAAAAAATAAAAACGCATCCAAGAATCTCGGATGTCACCACAAATTCGGTTGTATCCGAGCCTGGATGGCTCGGAACTGGGGGGATCCGAGCCCATACACCCGAACTGGACCCGAATCCGAACCAGGGCCGAATTTTTTCCCCATTTACCAACCCTATACTAATTCATTGGCCCGTTCTGCACAGACACTTTAAAATGTCTGGGGGCAGGAAATGAAACATTTCCTCCAAGGAGTTCTGCATTGTGTTTTCCACCAAATGTTTGATTTGCAGCTTCAGAATGTTTTAAATGGATCCCCTTTTTAAATGATTCTCTTGCTGAAACATTTTTTGAAAGGCTTCATTTGCTGTTTGCTTCCCCGCTCTGCCGTCTGAGCTGTGGAGGCTTATCTGGGGAATTCAGACACTGTTTTGTGAGCTCACTTCTTGCCTGCAGAAGCCCTTTGCCCTGTTTTTGGAGCATATGAGAGCAGTGGTGGGATCTAAAAATTTTAGTAACATGTTCCCATGGTGGTGGGATTCAAACTGTGGCGTAGCACCAATGGGGCTGGCTGGGGCATGACGGGGGTGTGGCCGGGCATTCCGGGGGTGAGGCATTCCTGGGCGGGGCTGTGGCAAGGATGCAGCTGTTGTGCTGGTCCTTGGGCGGGAAATGGTCGGGAAATGAATGCACACAGGCGCAGGCTGCCACGCACGGCGGTGCACCTCCTGCTAGACTGCTTCAAGTTCTGCGCGCTACTGCTGAGGAGCAGAGGAGGGGTGAAACTAAGGCAAAAATCACGTGGCAAAATCACCAATTAGTAACCCCCTCTCAGCACACACAAATAATTAGTAACTTACTCTTGGGAACCTGTGAGAACCTGCCGGATCCCACCTCTGTATGAGAGCATTTTTGAGATTTTGGGTGGCTTAATATTCACAGCATCGACTACAGAAGACTCAGGGAATCACAGCACAAGATAAAAAGGCACAGAAACATTGTCCATGTACTGGGGAAAGAAACAGAAAATGGTGGCCAGAAATCATTTCAAGGGGGTGAGTGTGAACAAAAATCATGTGATTTCCCAGGAGTGGCAGTGGCATAGTGCTTAAGAGCAGGTGCACTCTAATCTGGAGGAACCGGGTTTGCTTCCCCGCTCTGCCGTCTGAGCTGTGGAGGCTTATCTGGGGAATTCAGATTAGCCTGTGCACTCCAACACAAGCCAGCTGGGTGATCTTGGGCTAGTCACAGTTCTTCGGAGCTCTCTCAGCCCCACCTACCTCACGGGGTGTTTGTTGTGAGGGGGGAAGGGAAAAGAGTTTGAGTCTCATATAGGAAAGGGGGGATATAAACTAAGGTGACCAGATTTTCACCTTTTAAATGCGGGACGTGCGCACGCACGCACGCAGCTGCAGAAGCGCATTGCCTTTTGGGGCGCTCCCCGGTTTCCCGCCCTGTCACAGGGTAGGGAAAGGGGAGCACCCCAGAAGGCAGTGCAGCAGCCTTCCAAAAATTGAGAGAATTAAAAAACCCCACGGGACGTGGGACAAATTGCTCAAAAGAGGGACTGTCCTGCCAAAAGCGGGACGTCTGGTCACCTTGATATAAACCCAACTTTTCTTCTTCTTCTTCTTCTTCTTCTTCTTCTTCTTCTTCTTCTTCTTTGGGGGGATCCAAAATGTTTTTAAAAATTTTGGGGTGACTTGTGCAGAAACAACTGCTCTAAGGCATTTTCATGAGTGCACATGAAATCAGTATCCTGCTGAGGCCTCTTCACTCCTCAAATCCTGCCTTTTCCAGCTGCATCTCCACAATCTCCAGGCATTTCCCAACATGAAGTTGGCAATCTGAAGTTCAGCACAGCAACGCACAAAATTATCAGCGACTCTCCTAACCAGCCTTGGACCTTTCATTGTGATGCAAGGTTGGTTTCCAGAAGGACGATTTCAGAACCTGAATTTATACTTATTTATTTATTTTTATTTATGGAACTTATACCCCCCTTCATATGGAGGTCTCAGGGGGACTTACAAAAACAACCATGAAAACATCATATAAAACAATAATTAAAAATCACAAAACGTATTTTTTAAATATTACCCACCTACATACCCTCCCCCACCCCAGACCGGCAGCTTCCAGAGGGGGCATTGAGGGAGCGATTTGCCTGCTATTTCTTTCACATTTGGGGACCATTTGGGTGGTTAGCTGTCATCTTTTGGAGAAGTCATGTCTACTAAAACAACAAGAACAAATGGCGGAAAAAAATATATTCCTGCAATTTGCTTTATATACATATATACAAACACTTGTGTAAGCTAAGCATGCATATATGTGGGACTTTTCCTTGGGGCTGGAACCCCATTCATTTATTCGATATATAGTTCACTGGCTACTCTAATGGAACAGAAAAACCATTTATCTGGGTCGGCTGAGGCTAGCCAGGTGTTTTTGGTAAGGATCGTTGTTACATTTTGATTACACCGGTCCCTGTTCTTACATCATGCAAGGAAACATGATATCCCCCAAACAGACCCAACGGAGCCAGATTGGGTTGCCCTGTTCTTTGTGATTATAGTTGAGTTTTCATTTATCCAAGCGACTCCGGAATGTTGTATGCTACGATTCCCCTTCCCCACTCCCTCCCTCCCCCCCCCACACACACTTTACAGTTTGCAAGTGAACAAGCACGGAAGAACGTTATCAGCTCGTTCCAGTTTAAGGAGCAGGTTATTCTAATGGGTCCAAAAAGATAAAAAATATTTTTTTAAAAAAAATGGACACAAAACTTTTCTGAAGGTCTAAACCTTTCTGCGCTTTTAAATGAAAAAATAACAAGTATTATCCTCTGAAGATGCCAGCCACAGATGCAGGCGAAACGACAGGAGAGAATGCTGCTAGAACACGGCCACACCGCCCGGAAACCACACAGCACCCAAACAAGTATTATTCTTCGAAATATGAAATCCTGCACCCAGTGAAATTGTTAAACTTTCAAAGCAAAGCCTTTATTGGCATACATAGAACAACAGTAACAAAACACAGCAAACATAAAAAAATTTAAAAGGCAAAAAGGATAACCTCAGATATATACGTATTATTACTGGCTCTGAATGATTTCCGTAACAAAGCTTGCAACCTCTTCGCAAAAAAGAGAATCAGAATTGTTCAACAAGAGAAATCATCTAATCGAATCTGTTAACTCAGATTGGAAGAATTGTTCAACTTAAAATGGAGATCTGGAATTACAACTGACTTTCAGACAAGTATTAATTTCCCTGGAAGAAATAGGGGCTTTCAAGGGTTAACTTTATGACATCACATCGCTGTTGAACACTATCTCTTCCCCTCCTACCCCCAAATGTCCAGAAATTCCCTGAGCTGGAGTTGGCAACCATCTCTCTCTCTCTCTCTCACACACACACACACACACACACACCTGCGCTTACGCTTGCATACATGCCTTGCCTTACATGCCTTGCCTTGCCTTGCATACGCACACCAAATGCTGAGTGTCGCTATCAAACATTGTTAAAACACAATTAGACTTACTTTGGAGTAAATTTACCCAGGATCAGACTACAGTCGTCTGTGTTTACAGGTGGAGCAGGATGAGACACACTCATTGAACATTCATTTTATGTCTTGCATTTGAAGTGTTTGGGTACCATCTAAAGCTTTCCCTGGAGGCCAAGAGTCTAAAACTGCCTAAAGCTACTGCTTCCTGCTCCACAGGAACACAGGAGAATCAATTTCCACAAAAAATCAGGTTTCAGAGTTTCCATGTATTTGAGTGAGGTCAGCTTTGTCCTTCATCTTTATTTACTTCATTTATCACTTTCTGTGCCACAACCGAGTGGGGTCCCAAAGCATTTTACATCATCCTCTGCTCCCACATTTTTTCCTCACAACTCTGTGTGCTAAATGTTGGACTGAGTGTTTGACTGGCCTACGGTCCCCCAACATCCATGGCAGAATAAGTCTTCAAACCTGAGGCCATTTCTGCATGGCCACGCTGGGGGTTGGGCCGGCGTATATGACGCCGACCCAACCCCCCGGGACCGTTCGCATGAACGTCCCGGTAACAAAAGGGAAGATGGTGCCACGGAGTGCCGTCATCTGATCGACCTACCTTCTCTGCAACTGTCCGGCGTGTCGCTGAGGCCAGGGGACATGCCCCCCCTGCCCTGTGCGACCGCTCTGGAGTCGCAGGGGGGGAGGGCGTGTCCCCAGGCCTCGGTGACGCGCCGGACGGTCACAGAGAAGGTAGGTCGAAGGGGGGAGGGATGGCGCCTTCCAGCCGCTGCCATTCGCACAGCAGCAGCTGGAAGCCGCTGTCTTCCACCAACCTCGGTTGGGGAGCGAGGTGGGAAAATGGCAGCTTCGCGCTGCTGGGGAGGAGCGAGGGTGGTGCGGCTGCGAAGCAGCTGCGCCCCCCATGCGAACAGCTCCCTGGGGACGGCGTTTTTGCCATCCCCAGGGCACTGTATTTGGCCCGTGCAGAAAGGGCCAGAGTTTCCTGGATTTTAGCCCTTTTCCACATGAGTTGTTTACTACATATCTTCTTTACCAAATGCAACAGGGTTCCCCCCCTTTTTTTCTCCTCCCCTTCCTCATACATTTTCAAAAAGGTTTTAATTTTTTTTCTCTTTGCCGTATCGAACTATCAATGTAAAGTTGAGGCAGAGATACAAACTGACAGGATCTAATTTACAGTGGGAAATCGACCCTAGACCTCATTTTAAGTCTGGTAACACCCTTCACCTCTCCCTTGCCAGTTGCCAGATGCCAGGGGGTACTTGGCACCACTAGCAGAATTGGGGTAGGGTTGAGACTTGAGCAAGGTGTAATGCCATAATCTAATTTCCAAAACAGCCATTTTGTCCAGGGGAATTGATTTCTAAGACTTGGATATCAGCAGTGGTGGGATCCAAAAATTTTAGTAACAGGTTCCCATGGTGGTGGGATTCAAACTGTGGCGTAGCGCCAATGGGGCTGGACGGGGCACGATGGGGGCTTGGACGGGCATTCCGGGGGTAGGGCATTCCTGGGCGGGGCTGTGGCAAGGACGCAGCTGCTGCGCCGGTCCTTGGGCGGGAAACGAATGCACGCAGGCACAGGCTGCCACGCACGCCGGTGCACCTCCTGCTAGACTGCTTCAAGTTCTGCACGCTACTGCTGAGAGGAGGGGCGTAACTAAGGCGAAAATCACGTGGCAAAATCACCCATTAGTAACCCCCTCTCGGCACACACAAATAATTAGTAACCGACTCTCGGGAACCGGTGAGAACCTGCTGGATCCCACCTCTGGATATCAGTTGTATTAGTGGGAGATTTCCAGCCACTATCTGGAGGCTGACAACCCTACTCGTCAAGACTGAGTGTTGGGAATTTTGTGTACAGAGCACACACACACACACCCAACTTAAAAATACTAATTTAG
>NW_025950331.1:0-9918 GCF_021028975.2 Sphaerodactylus townsendi | reverse complement strand
CTGTATGGATTTCCCAGCTCTCTATGATGAAGACAGTCTAGGGATATTTTATTTATTTATTTATTTATTTATTTATAATTGTATTTATAAAACCGCCCCATCCCCTAAGGGCTCTGGGCGGTGCACAACAAACATTATCGACAATAGGGCAATAACATTATTAAATATAAAATTGCATAAAATTACATAAAATTACAGCGTTTCGTATAAGCCATAAACTATATGGCGTCCAACATTAAGCTAACAATAAGAACCCCCTCCCGGAGAGGGGGGCGGTATAGATGTTGTAACTCCCAGAGTGGTAATAGGGAGGAGCAGGAGGGGCGCACACTATCAGTGGCTGGCCTCCCCAAAGGCCCGGTGGAACAGTTCGGTCTTACAGGCCCTGCGGAACTCTCCAAGATCCCGCAGGGCCCGGACAGATGGTGGGAGAGTGTTCCACCAGGCTGGGGCCAGGGCCGTAAAGGTCCTGGCCCGGGTGGAGGCCAGCCGTACCGTTGAGGGGCCGGGGACCACCAGTAAATTGGCCTCTGCTGAGCGCAGAGGCCGTGTAGGGACATATGGGGTAAGGCGGTCCCGAAGGTACGAGGGCCCCAGGCCGCGCAAAGCCTTAAAGGTTAATACCCATACCTTGTGGATGATCCGGAACTCCACTGGAAGCCAATGCAGCTGGCGCAATACAGGCTGAATGTGATCACGGTAGGCACCTCCTGTAAGTAGGCGCGCTGCTGCATGCTGGACCAGCTTCAGCTTCCGGATCAGGCGCAAGGGTAGGCCAGCGTAGAGCGAATTACAATAGTCTAACCTGGAGGTGACCGTTGCATGGATCACAGTGGCCAGGTCAGCTTGGGAGAGGAAGGGGGCCAGCCGTCGGGCCTGACGAAGATGGAAAAACTTCCAGTCTCTATGGTCTTCATCACAGAGACTTGGGGGAAATTCCTAAAATGTAGTGACACACTTTGGGAGATCATGATATTCCCACTCTTCACAACTCACCTCCCCAAATTCAAAAGTTTCAGGGTTAGTTTGTGCCAGTAGCACTTCTGATAATAACAAACTGCTACACGGGTGGAATCCAGCAGGTTCTCACAAGTTCCCGAGAGTAGGTTACTAATTATTTGTGTGTGCCGAGAGGGGGTTACTAATTGGTGATTTTGCCACGGGATTTTTGCCTTAGTTACGCCCCTCCTCTCAGCAGTAGCGCGCAGAACTTGAAGCAGTCTAGCAGGAGGTTCACCGGCGTGCATGGCAGCCTGCGCCTGCGTGCATTCGTTTCCCTCCCAAGGACTGGAGCAGCGGCTGCATCCTTGCCACAGTCCCGCCCAGGAATGCCCCACCCCGGAATACCCGGCCACGCCCCTGTCGTCCCCTGCCCAGCCCCATTGGGAACCTGTTACTAAAATTTCTGGATCCCACCACTGCCTTGTTCCACTGGTCAACTCGTCCTCCTTAGTACAGCTTAAGGAGACCCGTTTCTGGCTCTTGGCAGTATTTGTTTCCTTGCAAAAGGTATTATCATCCTTCATCTCCGCAAACCATTTCGAAATGCTGCCGAGGTCTTAAGAAAATGCAATCCCCAGCTGAGTATTAAATGGATGATGGGAAAATAATGAGATTAGGCCATGAAACAAACAATGCGTCGATGCTCTCTCCACTGCCTGAACAATAATCCCAGCTTCCTCATCAAGTTAATTCCCACAGTAAGAGTTACCTATTAACCCAGGGTTTTAGATAGACAGATAGATAGACAGATATGATATGATAGACAGATAGACAGATAGACAGATAGACAGATAGACAGACAGACAGGATAGATGACGATGGACGGATGGACGGATGGATGGATGGATGGATGGATGGATGGATGGATAGATGGATGTATAGATGGATAGATGGATAGATGGATGGATAGATGGATAGATGGATGGATAGATGATAGATGGATAGATGGATAGATGGATGGATGGATGGATAGATGTGTAGGTGACGTACCGCGTCAGGACCCAGCAGCACCGCGGGTAGAAACGCTGGGACTTCAACGGACTTCCACGCGTCTTTGCTGGTCGCACTGCGACTTCTAATCCTCATCCCCTGGCGAGTCGCCGGTCATGAATCCGCTCGGCTTCATCATCAAGCGTAGGGACAATGGTCTTTGCCTCCCCAGGCAGGGATTAGGTTTGTGACGCTTACGCTCCTCTCCAGACGAGGCCAGATGAGATCATGCATCACATATTGATTCCTCTCGACTTTCCTCAGCTTCCCCGGAACTCCCCCCGGTCCTCCCTCCCACATCACTTCAATAGGATAATAATAAAAGGTGCTAGGAACTGGCAGACGGGAGACTCGCTAGCAGTTCACCGGACCTCCTCTGCCTCCGCCAGCTAGCGATCTCCAGAGCTGTTACTCTCCGCTGCCTCGTCTTCATTCTTTACGCTGACCACGTGGGTCGACTACAAGCTGGTGCCGAAACCCGGTAATCCTCGAACCTCCACCCTGCTCACCGTCAGCTTTGGGGAAGGGCCCCGCGATATCGAAGTCCGCTTTTGAACAAGCATCCAGGGGACCACCAAGCTGCGGTATCGCTTGTCCTTCTGGATCGTATGATTCAGAGACATCGCGTCCTAGGACATACTCTCTCGTCCGGGACGGAACACCGGGTGAGTGATGGGAGCTTGCAAAAGCAGGGCTGCGACAAGCACGCTGGACTAACTGAAAGGGGCACCTAAATGCGGCAGGGTCCCCTGTGAAGAGAAGGGAGCTGCTAAATTGGTTGAGGAGACAGCTCAGTGTCCATGGTACCTAGAGGGGGGGACATTGAATCTTTAAGGATCTGGGAAAACATCGGGCGCACTTTTCAGACAGAGCCTCGCGCCACGATGTAGCTGCTACTGACGTATGACAATGTTTTGTCGCCATCAGCCTGCAGACCTATGGCTCCCTTTGCTGTAGGCCGCCCTCATTCTCGATTCCTTCACCTTCAACTTCAACCCCGGAATTTTCTCTATCCACTAAAATTTGGGACGCCTATCCTCCTTCTGCCCCCCTCGCCCTTTCACCCAATTCAAACTCTCCCGCGGCTCAGCCGCCCCCTTCCCCGTGCTCCGCCTTCATTTTCCTCAAGCTACTGCACTCTTCCGCTGAAGGCGACGTAATGGCGCTGGTTTTCAGGAAAACTCTCGCAGAACGTATTAGCCAGTTTTATCTGCAGAAGAAAGAAACCCCGATCGCGGAAGACGATGCCGGTGAGATCTTTGCATTGTGCCCCGCCCACTTCATGATACTGAGGTAGCAGGTGGCGCCATTCGGCTAGTTGTCGAAAATCCCGCCTCTTTAAGCTATAACATCCTTTACCGGAGATCCTCGGGTAGCAATGCGGGATCGGTAGGAGTTTACTACTCCCAGCTTGAAAGGCATGCTGGAGCGCCATTGCAAGGAACCACTCAGTCGGTTCCAGACGACTGGAAGACCACCTTTCGTGATGCTCCTTGAGCCCTGCACCACCCTGGTCTGGGAAAGTGAGTTCGGGCCAGCAGTGTTTTCAACAGAGCAGCCCACCTCCGGCGGCGCTTACACACCGCCGCGCAGTTTTAATGGCTTCGATGCTTTTACCAACCCCCAACGACATCAGATTGTCCTGCCTGAGGCCACCCTTACGGTCATTTGAATGCTCTCTTATAAGGCATTTGCGGTTAAGGTCCCCAACGCCGGCCAGCCAACCCAGAGTTTCTCCTCCATCCGGCAAAGTCCCCAAGAGCCCTATGCCGAAGCCAGAACAGGCTCCAGGAGGCGCTCATTAGGGTGCAGGTAGATAGCGAGGAGGCTCAAAACGAGCTCCTCGGCGCGCTCTGTTATAACGCCTCCACGAGTGCCGCAGGCCATCACGGGCCTGGGCAAAAAATCCTGAACTGGCCGACATGCCTGCTGGCTTGCTAGGACATCGGGTCCTCCTCGCTTCACTGCTAGCCTCCTCGCCGCAGCACTCTCCACCGGGCGGAAGGCAGCCCCAGGATAACTGCTTTAACTGGGCGGCAGACCCGGACATCTTCCGGAAGGGAGTGTAGGCAGTCCGCAGGGGGGGCCTATAACCCCGGGATGGAGGAGGGTCCTCCCCCAGGAGTAGAAGGCCACCTAAGACCCGGGTGCCCACGTGCTGCCAGAAAGGCTTCCACTGGAGAAATCGACGGGTTCGTCGGGAAACTCCTCACCCGGGCGTCTTCCCCAGCCCAGGACTGCGAGGAGAGTACTTCAGAGCAGACCCAAACGCCAAGGGCCCCTGCCAAAACCACCCCCTTCTCGCGGCATCCTCGCTCGCGATGCACCCAGCCCATCTCCTTTAAGTTCCCCCCACGAGGTTCTTGTGGTCGCCTAACCCAGTAGTATGACGGTACCTATCCCTACCGGGACAATTGGGCTAGTGTTGCCAGCGCCTCTGCCGCTGATATCCAGGGACTGTTCATCGTCCCCGGAGTGATCAACTCTACTCAATTCGCGACCCATCCATCTCCAGGTCTGGACAAACATCCCACAGGAGCGTTGCCTGCCGGAGCCAAAGGCGCTCAGCGCTGGATTCTCTTGTCCCCATGCGCCGCTCGCTCGTCGTAATCTGCTAATAAAGGCTATACGGTGCCCCAGCAGCCAACATGGCGCAGCCTACACACCACCGCCGCAGCGGTGGAGACGCTTATCGGGAGCTTCCACCCATACCTGGAGCTCTCCGCCATAGAAGGATGTAAGTTCAAGGGCCTGGTGGACACCGGCGCTGATGTTACCGCCATCAGAGCAGTTTTATGGGCTCCGACCAGTACGCATCGGTGGCTTGCCCGCCACATCTGGGGGGGGGGGGGGAGACAAACCGCGAGACGGAGCATCCGCTCGCTCACGGTCAACAGCTCCAGGGCTCGAGCGGCAGTTTCACAGTCCGCTTCCATCGCCTTAGACATCCACGCCAATCTCTTGGGGAAGGGACCTCATGAGTCACGTCAAAATCCACTTTGGTCTGGGATGGGTAAGGCCATCACGAATCACTGATCCCAACTGTGACCTCAGAAGTTCACTCTCTATCTCCTCCGTAAGGAAACTGTTTCCTCCTCTCCCTCCTTTTTTTTCTTTCTGTTTTTCAACCAGTAGAGGCGGGAAAGGCCAATTGGCTGACTGGCCCTCCCTGGATAGTGGAATCTGGGCCCGCCCCGATACCGCAGCACTGCTGTGGACAGGCCCCAGCTTAAGGGGTTAAGCTGCAAACACAGATCCACTCATGATTTGGGTGGGTGGTGGGCTTGCCCAGTGCCTGGCGGCTGTGCAAGGCCAGGCGCTCAGTCGAAGTCAGCCTCTTTAAGGAGCTGTCTCGGCGGACGGCAATTCCCCAAGATAATTCGATCAAAAATTTTGTAGCACCATCCAGCTTCCGGGATTAGCCACCAAGGCTAATGCAAGTGTAAACTCTTTGCAAAGAACCCCCCCTCCTTTTCCTTAGTGTGTGCCAGGAATTTGCCTCTAATTGCCTGATTGCTTCATTCCCCGGATGCCTATCTCTCCCCAAAGGCGCCTCCAAAGCCCCCCTTTGTGTTGCTGATTAAGCATGCATACCCACAATCCCCCCAGGCCCCGCCTGCTCCCTCCCCCCTCGAGGCTCGGACCCTCACCTTGACGCATTCTGATGACGCTCTGAAGCTAATTCCCACCAGGGTCACCTACCTCCTGCCCTCCCTGTCAAACAATCCAAGAAAGAGGAGTAGGAGGGCCCTCAGGAGGATTGCATTGGGGCAACTCTTCACAGGCTGCAAAACAAGCCTTCTTCCTTCTTATACTAAATTCTAAACACTAAACTCGATCCCAATCTCCCGGCCATCCATTCTAAAATTGAGCTCATGGACTCGGCCCCCCCCCGTAACTCTGTGAAAAGGGGGTGTGTTTCTAGTCCTTCTTCTCCTACAGGTCCCTGTAAAGACTCGGGATTCACCATGACAGGCCAACCCATGGAATGGCGCCAGGAGGAAACTAAACTCTGTCCCAGAGATGGAACGCATCTCTCTAGAGGATCCCGCTTCAGCGATCTCAACAGGTGTCTTCGCCAGCCAGCCCAAAGACTCGAATGACCTGGGGAGATGCCAAGGCGACCACCAACCAAGCTCCCAGAGTCGCTGGGCGCCAGCAAGACCACCCCGAGACACCTGCAACCCCTGTGCCGCTCTCCTTGCAATCATTATCGCCAACTTCAGCGACCACTATCCTTTGCTCGTTTCTATCACTTCCCGTCGATGGCGATCGGCCACCCCCTGACGAAGCTTTCACCAGACCAACATCTGGGAGCAGCTTGCTGCCGCTGCCAACGCCTTCATCCTTCTGCCTGGGCCAGTATCTAGGAGTCGGGAGCCTGCTAAGCTCCTGCTCTGCTCCTCGCCTGCAAAGCGCCTCGGAGACTTCCTAGCGGAGTCTGGGCTAAGCTCCTGCCATGAATGCCTTCATCCATCAGGTACTTCATGAGCGCCGACTGGGGACCTGTCGCCCAAACCCCTCCCGCCGGGCGCCCTCTCCCTTGTCACCAAGACTGTCGCTAACCACGACCTAACACCTGGCGCTCGCATCACCGGCGCGCGCCAAGCGGGGAACCGACACTGGCCCATTCATCGGCTCGGCTAATTGGAATTGCACACACACGGAGGACATTCCCCCCATGTACCGAAAACATCCTGCTCCCCAGGGGCTGGGTCTGGACCTGTGGGGAGAGAACGTAAGCACTATATTCCCGCCCGACTCTCTGCCGGAACTCCTTTTGTTGCCTCAGTCGCCTCACCATCGTCTTCACTTGTGGCTCCACCTCGGGAGCCTATACGCCGCCGCCGCTCCGCTCTGCCTTTCGAATTCTCCTGTCGGAGCTTATCGGTCAGCCTTCCTCCGTAAGCGGAGTTCGTCTTCCTTGTAACTTCCCTAGTGGGAGTCCCCGGACTCATTTCTTACAATGCTAAGACTATTGGCCGGCTGGCCTGTGCCCCTGGCGAAGTCCATCAACTCCATCTCCACCGCTCTGGACTCCCTGGCCTCCGCTGAGCAGCAGGAACTCTCGGCCAAGCCGACCCTGCATGTCAAAGTGTGTGTCGGCTATTGATTACTTGTTGTTGTTACACCACCAAGGTTGTGGAGAATGTACATATTATGTAAGTATGCTTCACCTTTCTGATAAATTCCCAGCTGATTCACATGAAAGCGCGCGGAGCTGCAAGAAGTTGTATCTTAATCTGAAGTATAGATGTTTGTCTTCAGTGGTGGTCAGCCCCTCTGGAGCTGGCTGTCGGGAGGATGGTTGAGTGCTACTGTACAGCCCCTGCATTGGTTTAATTGTATGCCCTCATTATCGGATCTTGTTTCGCTCACGCGTGTCTAATTTTGCCTGTAACGTGTGTAAGAAGCCCCTCGAATTTCCCTTTACCCCGCAGCTGCTCCTAATGTTACACAAGCAGCTTGGTCAGCTCGACCAGGCGGCGGAGGAGACAAGCTGCCCCTTTAAATCGCCTTGTATGCGTTTCGCCCCTTCTCTTTCTAAAATGTAAAAAAGGAGGAGATGTAGTAATGCACTGCTGACCCAGCAGTACTGCGTGGTAGGAACGTTGGCTAGATTAAATGGACTCTTTACGGCCTTGTTGGTCGCACCACATTCTCACTTCTCATCCTCTATGAGTCACGTGGTCATGAACTGCCTGGTTCTAATCACTGGCGCGAGAGATGTAATGGTTCGTTGCCCCCAGGTGAGGATTAGGCTCAGACGCTTACGCTCTTCTCCGCGACGTAGCCAGATGAGATCATGTATCACATGATGATCTCCCGACTCTCCTTCGCTGGCCTTCCTAGCCCTCCCCCTGGTCCTCCCTCCCACATTTCCCCAATAGGATAAATAATAAAAGGTGCCAGGAACCGGCAGACGGGAGACTCATGGGAACACGGACCTCCGGTCTCCCGCTGCTGGCGATCTCCACCAGATGTTACCTCCGCGTCTCGTCTTCGCTCTTGGCTGTCAACGTGCCAGTCTAATTACATAGATGGATAGATGGATAGATGGATAGATGGATAGATGGATAGATGGATGGATAGATGGATGGATAGATGGATAGATGGATGGATGGATAGATGGATGGATAGATGGATGGATAGATGGATAGATGGATGGATAGATGGATAGATGGATAGATGGATAGATGGATAGATGGATAGATAGATGGATAGATGGATAGATGGATGGATAGATGGATAGATGGATAGGCAGGTAGGCAGGTAGGCAGGTAGGTAGGTAGGTAGGTAATCAGGCAGGCAGGCAAATAAGCAGATAGGCAGGCAGGCAGACTGATAGTCATTCTTGTCTTACTACCCCAGCGTTCCTTTCTTAGCTATGGTGGACTTAGATTTTACGTTCTCATTAGTAGCGGTGATTCATTATCCATTCACCCAGGTTTTATGTTCTCATTAGTAATGATGATTCATTCACAAGATAAAGGCTTTAGACAGCTCCCCTTCCCTTGCCCTTGCTGCAGAGGGGAGGAAGAGGTGGCATACATACTGTCTCAGGGACAGGAGGCAAGTGACATGCCCAACCAACAAGGCAGGGGACATGGCTCATTGGTAGAGCATCTGCTTGGTATGCAGAAAGCCCCCGGTTCAATCCCTGGTATCTCTAGTTAAGAAAAAAGAGCAGGCAGAAGGTGGTGTAAAAGGCCTCTGCCTGGGACTGCCAGTCTGAGTAGACAATACTGAATTTGATGGGCCAAGAGCATAGAATCACAGAGCTGAGAGAGACCCCAAGAGTCCAACCCCCTGCAATGCAGGAACACACAATCAAAGCACTCCTGACAGGTGGCCATCCAGCCTCTCTTTAAAAACCTCCAAAGAAGGAGACTCCACCACACTCCGAGGCAGTGCATTCCACTATCAAACAGCCCTGACAGTCAGGAAATTTGTCCTGATGTTTGGATGATATCCAGTGGTGGGATCCAAAAATGTTAGTAACAGGTTCCCCTGGTGGTGGGATTCAAACTGTGGCGTAGCGCCAATGGGGCTGGGCGGGGCACGACGGGGGCATGGCCGGGCATTCCGGGGGCAGGGCGTTGCTGGGCGGGGCTGTGGCAAGGATGCAGCCACTGCGCTGGTCCTTGTGCGGGAAACGAATGCACGCAGGCGCAGGCTGCCACGCACGCCGGTGCACCTCCTGCTAGACTGCTTCAAGTTCTGCGCGCTACTGCTGAGAGGAGGGGAACCTGTGAGAACCTGCTGGATCCCACTTCTGGGTGGAATCTCTTTTCCTGCACCTTGAACCCATTACTCCTGGTCCTGGTCTCTGGAGCCGCAGAAAACAAGCTTGCTCCCTCACCAACATGACATCCCTTCAGATATCCAAACATGGCTATCATGTCACCTCTTCACCTTCTCTTCTCCAGACTAAACATCCCCAGCTCCCTAAGTCTCTCCTCGTAAGTCATGGATTCCAGACCTTTTAGCATTTTGGTCACCTTCCTCTGGACCCAATCCAGCTTGTCAATATCCTCCTTGAATTGTGGTGCCCAGAACTGTACAAAATATTCCAAGTGAGGTCTGACCAATGCAGAACAGAGAGGTACAATGACATCCCTTGATCTAGACACTATACCTTTGTTGATACAGCCCAGAATTGCATTGGCTTCATGTTTATGTACAAGTCAAGACCCTGCACTGGATCACCTTGACACTGTGATTCGATCTCTTCCTTGCATGATGTGCAAAGGATCACCTTTGGGACTGTGACGTGGGCCCCTGAGGGCTCCAGGCCTCTGTATTGTTGCCGGAAGCACCTCAGCCAATGCTGGGAGATTTTGAGAACAGTGCCTGGAATAGTGCCTCACTAGGGCTCATTTGAATGAACAGTGCCTTGGGCCCATTCTGCACGGGTCATTAAAC
>NW_025950330.1:0-9933 GCF_021028975.2 Sphaerodactylus townsendi | reverse complement strand
TGGGGTACGTTTGCAATAAAGCCGCTCTTCCTGCTTGACTAAAAAAAACTGTTCAATCCACCCTAGGAGAAAATGCACAAATAACATGGTATGTACTGTGATCAGGAACTAAATAATTATTCCCAATATGCATGAAGGTTGGTGAAAAACAGGGAGACAGAGAGGTGGGTGGGAGGGATATTTTGCATGCTCCTAGGAATTGGCTATAGAAAGCCAATGTGGTATAGTGTTTGAGGAGTTCAACATAGGATCTGGAAAACACAGGTTCAGATCCCAACTCACACTATGGAAGCTTGGAGCAGCAGTGGTGTAGGAGGTTAAGAGCTCGTGTATCTAATCTGGAGGAACCGGGTTGAATTCTCCGCTCTGCCGCCTGAGCTGTGGAGGCTTATCTGGGGAATTCAGATTAGCCTGTGCACTCCCACACACGCCAGCTGGGTGACCTTGGGCTAGTCACAGCTTCTCAGAGCTCTCTCAGCCCCACCTACCTCACAGGGTGTTTGTTGTGAGGGGGGAAGGGCAAGGAGATTGTAAGCCCCTTTGAGTCTCCTGCAGGAGAGAAAGGGGGGATATAAATCCAAACTCTTCTTCTTCTTCTTCTTGGTTGGGGACCATGGACCAGTTTTCTTTCCAGTGATGACCCAAAGTGGCCATTCCTCCATCTGATCTACTGAGAGAGAATCAGTGACTGGCCCAAGCCATGGCAGAGTTGCAATTCCGGTCTGGGTTTCCCTGATTCCACGCTGACACTTTAGGAGCCTTGTGGCACAGAGTGGCATGCTGCAGTACTGCTCCACTCACAACCCAAGTTTGATCCCAGCAAAAGTTGGTTTCAGGTAGCTGGTTCAAGGTTACATCCTTCCAAGGTCGGAAAAATGAATATCCAGTTTGCTGTGAGGCAAAGTGTAGATGACTGGAGAAGGCAACGACAAATCACCCTGTAAACAAAGTCTGCCTAGTAAACGTTGAGATGTGACATCACTCCATGGGTCAGTAATGACTACCTTTACCTTTAGGCCAACATTCTACCCACTTCCTTGCATTCCTTGGAACACATTGATTGCACAACGTATGTTGCTCTAATACAGGAACAGAAATGTCATTGATAAACAAGGAAATGCTAGTGTCCCCTCTGGGAACATTTGCTGTGTTAAGTCCTCCGCAGAGCTCTGGTGAAGGTACTGCAGAGCGGATCAGACATGAAGGCAGAGCCCAGATTTAAAAGATTTGTTATAGGGGAATCTTTTCATACAGTTAATAAAATAAATTGTGCAACCCACCAGTTCAATTTCTGCCCGTTATGGGGTATTTTAATTAGCTGTGCATTTCTGCTGGCGCAAACATTTCAATCGCTTGCAGGCAAACGGCAGGAGAATAAGTCCTCTGTTAACTCCAGATTGCAAGCCCCCCCCCCCTTTAATAAAAAGGGAGGAAACAAAAGCTGGGGAAACCTGAGCGGCTCGCAGCGTTGTTGACCCTTTCTCCTCCGCCCCCTTTTGCCTCGCCCAGCTGTTTTAATTGCATGGGGGGAATGTGTGATGCAGTGGTGGAGGGCATTCTCTCAGGATGCTGACATGGCTGACTTTATTTCCATCTCTCTCTCTCTCTCTCTCTCTCTCTCTGAGAAAGGTGCCTGTGTTTTGTATTATACAAGTCATCCTTTGCACACAAATGCTTATTTATTTCTTATTTAAAAGGAGAAGGCTAGAGCAAGGCTCCAAAACCCCGAAAGATGCGGCATTTGCTTTGACTTGTATTAGTACCGCGCCTGCCCGCCCCTCTTCTTCCTTTCCTGGTTGTTGACCCCCTCCCTTTAGGCGTTTGCCTATGGCCGACAACATTGGTCAATTACACCCTGAGAAACATCCAAGCAAACAGCTTGAAGGACTCTTTATTGGTTTATTTCAGGCAAGCAGGCTTATTTTACTGCCCCTTCCCTCCCCCCTTCTGCTATTCTTTACTAATTCCAGTGATTTGAGAAATGACCTTTAACCTAAGCAGTTTGCAGACTCCTAAAGGGGATCATTGAAATGCCACAGTAAACCAAAGGCAATAAAATATTATTTACTAGGCATAAAACTGGGGAAAGAAAGAAAGAAAATATATGTATATTGCATATGACATTGGGCATCTGCAGAGAGATGTAATGTACACATTCTAGATCATGATTTCTGCTGGATCAATCAAAGTTCAGACTAATATGGGGGAGTGATTTATTTAGTCAGGAACACATACCAGTGGGAATCAGTCCATCCTATAATCTAAGATTCATCCAGTATACTGAGACTGCACATGCAGGGAATTCCCCTCCCCCCCCCCCCATTTTGCACATTATGAATCTTAATTCATCATATCCATGTGTTTGTAAAGGCTGCTAACAATAGGAAATTTTGGAGAACTGATTCATAAGGTCGCCTGAAGGGACAAGATGGCATTTAACACACATAGGCATACATATATGTGTGTTTCAAAGGGCATGTGATTATTCTTCAGGAGCATCCATATCTGATTATTATGGGGTATAATAAAGTTACCACACCCAGGGATGGGTTTTCCCCCCTTCTCTCAGTTTAGTCTTGGATGCATCCAAGGGCAAATCTTTGCAGGTTGCTGTAACTCTTCCCCCAACGTCACCCCCTCCCCCTCTCATCCAACCCACACCTTGAAGCCTGAAGTGACATGCATGTACAAATGCCTCTTAGATAATTATAGTTTGGTACAGAGTTTGTCCTTTTATGGCATATAGATTGGTATATAGTTTGTCATTTTTTTTAAACTACACTGAATTAAGGGCCAGTTCACACTGTACTTTTTTTACTGGGCAAGTACTGGGATTAGCCGCACCCAAGTTCAAAAGGTAAAGAGAGAATCATCCTTTAGAGAGGCAAACTTAATGACATGGTGATGTCCCTTCACTCAGTTTCTGCAGCTATGTGATCTTGAGAATTATACCGCACATATATCTAAGCTTCGGACAGGCAACACAGAAACCCAGTGGAAGAGAGGCAGATGGTACAAGATTTGGGTCCAGTAGTACCTTGAGATGGGGTAATGGTTAAGAGTGGGGAACTCTAATTTGGAGAACCTGGTTTGGTTCCCCAATCTTCCACATGAGCAGTGGACTCTTATCTGGGGAACTAGATTTCTTTCCCCACTCCTACATTCCTTCTGGGTGACTGTGGGCTAGTCACAGTTTGTTCAGAACTCTCTCAGCCCCACCTATCTCACAAGGTGTCTGTTGTGAGGAGAGGAAGGAAAAGGAGTTTGTAAGCCTTTTTGAGTCTCCTTACAGGAGAGAAAGCTGGAGTATAAATCCAAACTCCTACTCCTACTCCTCTTTTTCTTCTTCCTTCAAGACCAACAAGTTTTCCAGGGAACAAACTTTCATGAGCCAAGGGTCATCTCGTTGGTCTCTTTAGGTGTTACTGGACTCTCATCCTGCTCTTCTACTACAGACCAACATGGCTAACAGTGACATAGCGCCAATGGGTGGGATGCTCTGGGCGTGCGCCTCGACAGGGGCATGGCGGGGCATTCTGGGGGCATTCTGGGGTGGGGGTGGGTGGTGCCATGGCAGGGGCATAGGGCACATGCGTGCCCTGAGGGCAGTTCTCCCTCGCTCCACTCTTGATGGCTACCCAACTGAAACTATCTTCACGGAAGACAGAAAAATGCACATAGAGAGGAACTGACAGTGTGGTGCAGTGCTTTGGTGGACTAGGATGGGAGAGCTCTGGTTCAAATATCACCCTGCTGTGTAGCTCTGGGATTAATATTGGCTCACACATGGTCTCTCTCATGCTAACCTCTCTCACAAAATTGTTCCAAGTGCAAAACAGAGGTGGAGACAACTGTTCAAGCCCCTCTGACCTCCTTGGAGGAAGGACTGAATGGAAGGGTAGTATTAATACAGATGGTGAGCTAATTTCAAAGCACCTAGTAAGAAACTGGCCAGCAATCTGAGTGGCCAAGGGGCAAATGAAAGGAAAACAGTATCCCGCTAGCGAAGTTTATTTCTGGACAAAGCTGCCTTTCAAAAAAGAAACTCAAGACAACTGATAAGTATCTGAACAATTGGTTTATGTTGTAGGTTTTGTGGTGGGTACATGTGAACACGGGTAAGCAACTAGAAATAACTATGGTTAAAAGTGTGTGTGTGTGCAGCAGGAGTTTTAGGAGCATCCACATCAAGTCATCCTCTAACCGTCCACTCCCCAGGCTTTCCCTGTTCTTGATACACTCCCCCTTGCCCTTCAAACTAGGTACATTCTTTTTGAGGCACACAGTCCAAATGCACTGTCAAATGCAAGTCATCCGAATGGAAAATCCTGTCCTCGTTTGGCACCATTTTCTTTACCTCAGCTCTTTCTTCCATCAGTTCCCAAGCTGTGGCAGTGGTGGATTTCTTTTATTTTGTTTGTTTGTTTTTAAATCTGATGCCTGCTGTTGAATTACATTGAAATAATATTAAAATGATCCATTGCCGCCATCTACTAGTTCCTCTGAATCCCAAGTTTTTATTCAAACGTTTTTTAGCCTTTCCGTGGCAGAGATGTAAAGGGAAAGACAATTGTGGGGGTGTATTTATGATTTATTATGCTATAATAGTTCCTCTGAATTCCTAGGTTTCATAGCATTTTTAAAAAATCCTCCAGTGGCACAGTGCAGCAGGAGATGCTGGGGAATTAGCAACGGATGGAGGGAAGTGCACACAAAATTTCCGTGTGGACTCTCCAGTGGAAATGCCTATGCATTTGTGTGGCAATGACAGGGAAACAGAATCATTGCTGTATGGACAATACAGTAAAAAAAATTAAGTGTTCATGGTACTTTTAAGACTAATGAATATTGTGACTTTTGTGAATCAGAGATTAAACCACTACAACTTTCTTACTTTAAAGTGCCACCAGACTGCTACTGATGTATTAGTAAAACTGTAGAATATTATGGGGATTATATATGAAGCTTTGCTCTTTTTTTCTTTAAATATAAACTGTTGTCTAGCTGAAGGCTCAAGCCAGCTAACAAATATGGTGGATATCCTTATCTATCTAATGACTTAACTTTTACTCCTAAAGCCTGCTCAGAGGAAAATCTTGTTGAAGCAGCAGTTACTCGGAGTAGACCACCTTGTAGGATGCAATGCAGAAACAACTGACAGACACACAGTCAACAGTGCAGAAGTTCTATTTATTGCTACGACTATCAAAGTGCTTTGCCAGACAACAGGTGTTTGCAGGCATACTCCTCTGTGTTCCCTGAGCCAACTATATACAATACAGGTCCCAATCAAGTGCACAGGACTTATCAGTTATACACATGTTACTTTTGTTGCACTCAACACTGATTATGCACATGGCACCTGTCTAGGGGTGGACACATCTGTCATATAGATTTTGCTCATCTACACATGTCTTTTTGACAGGTTCTAACAAATGTCACTGGAAAAGATTCACTGGGAAGATGCTCATGCAAACATGCATTTTTATCACTCAACACCTACAACATCAAGTGCTTTTTGGCCATGTGTAGGCATTGAGGGCCAGTGGACATTGTCCAGGAATGCACAAAACATTTGACTGGCTGCACCCACACATATTTATTTTGTTTCTTTATTAAAATCTTTGCACCCCACCTTTCCCTTGGTCTCTGGGCAGCTATTGCACTGTCCTTATGCTTTATCTGACTTACATGTCCTGGATTGTTTTCTCCACACAGGAAAATCCGGTTGTGAATGACTGCCCAAGGGCAATGGGAGTGCAATATCCATCTCTCTGTGGATGCCTCTTTCCTTGAGCGTTACCATGGTTATGTGCACATTGGGTGAATTGCCAACTGAAACCCAACACCTGTTGAATTAAAAATATTAAATATACTAGGACATGGTCCTAGAAGTTATGCCTCTCTTCTCTGACTTTTGTGGGAAAGTAACAACTCCACTGAAATCTGGA
Source organism: Sphaerodactylus townsendi (assembly GCF_021028975.2). NCBI lineage: Eukaryota > Metazoa > Chordata > Lepidosauria > Squamata > Sphaerodactylidae > Sphaerodactylus > Sphaerodactylus townsendi. Next base: position 3,982 of record NW_025950330.1, on the reverse strand, counting down.
GTAGCAGCTACAGCTGGTTTATAATGTGTGGTGTTGGAGGAAAGCTTTGCAGATACTGTGGACTACCAAAAAGGCAAATAAGTCCATTCAAGGTCAAATCAAACCTGGATTCTCCCTAGAAGCTAAAACAGCTGAAGGCTATCCTACTTTGGTCATATTATGACAAGACAAGATTCACGGGAAAAGACAATAACGCTAGGAAAAGATAGCAGGAAATGAGGAAGAGCCGAGATGAGGTGGGATGGCTCTATAAAGGAAGCCATGACTCTCAGTTTGCAAGACTTGAGCAAGATTGTTAATGACTGGATGTTTTGAAGGGCATGGATTCATAGGATTGCCATAAATTGGAAGAGACTTGAGGGCACTTAACCCCCCCACACGTGTGTGTGTGTGTGTGCGCGCGCACACGCGCACGCATCAATACATAACCAGATTAGACAACATTTAAGGCAGATTGATTCCACAGCCCTTGAATTCTCATCCATTACTTTCAACACATGGAACAAGGAGACAGGATCATGTACATGGAGAACATTTCTGACCTTTGTGTATTCAGGTGAAAAGTCTATGTACAGCCTGCTTGCCTACACTTTGCGCTAGTAGAACTCTCTCCATGATATCTAGCACAACATGGTTCTGGGTTTATCGGGATAAATGTATGTGCATACACTCATGTGGGGAATCTCAAGAGTGGGGAAACATGTGCTGGGCTGGGCTGTATCCTACTTTGCTGTAGGAGCAGCAGTGGCGTAGGAGGTTAAGAGCTCGTGTATCTAATCTGGAGGAACCGGGTTTGATTCCCAGCTCTGCCACCTGAGCTGTGGAGGCTTATCTCAGAGATTCAGATTAGCCTGTGCACTCCCACACACGCCAGCTGGGTGACCTTGGAGGCTAGTCACAGCTTCTCGGAGCTCTCTCAGCCCCACCTACCTCACAGGGTGTTTGTTGTGAGGGGGGAAGGGCAAGGAGATTGTCAGCCCCTTTGAGTCTCCTACAGGAGAGAAAGGGGGGATATAAATCCAAATCCAAACTCACCATAGCCGGCTGAAACTGTGAAGTGGCTCCACTGAAAAGTGCTGCCTTTTGAGAGATAGGAAGATGATCTATGTCTATGACATTAGTCCAGATGTAGTAGGAATCATATGATGCCAGCCAACTTTAAAAAAACCGCCAATATGTAGCTGTGCAATCCCAACTTTAGAAGTACCCTGAGCCTTAGAAGTAGTTTATCATTAGGCCCAGTGAAGCCCCTCGCTTCAGGAAACCGACTGGGGGCCGGGCGGGGAGGGGGAAGGGCTGAGAAGAGAGATGAAAGGGCAGCAACATTCTTGTCCGCTGTTTCATTGGGGGGGGATTATAAACCCAGGGACCCAGGAGGGGAGGGACGCCATTGGGATTTTCCCTCCTTCTGGTGCCCAAAAGTCTGGGGCTGACGCAGCTTTGAAGTTCTTCACTTGGGCGGGGTTCTGGTTCTGTTGGCCCGAACAATCGACGGCTGCCCTCCACGGGCGTCCCGAGGGCTGCTGCTCGGCTTGCCCTTGCACCTCTTCCCCCCAGCAACCGCACGGCCCTTTCGCCTAGAGCCTCGGCCAGCTTCGCTTGGTCGCCGTTGCGCATTGCCCGTCGCACTCCCGGCTTAGGCCAGGGGTGGGGGTGGACAAGCGGGCAGGCAGGCAGGCAGGCAGGCAGGCAGGCGGAGGTCCGTCGGCTGGCGGGATGCGCCAACTGGCCAATGCTTCTTCCTCATTACCGCCCCCTCCCCTTCAGGGCAGGTGGGTTGCTAAAATCACAGACCTTGGAGCCCATGCAGGGCTCATAAAGCGTTCCGATAACAGGGGCGGAGATAAGAGCTGAGTGCGGGACAGGGCAATCGGAGGCGTTTTATGGTCCCTGGAGCCTCTTCCAAAGAGCCCGGCGGATCCGGGGGCTCCGTTTGATCCGGCACTTCAGAGGCCCCGGCAAACAGGGAGGGCTCCGCCGCATTCCAAACCAGCCTCTCTGGTCCCCCCCCCCCCCCACTAACCCCAGTTCCCTCCCTCTCTCTCCCTCACAGTTGCACTTCCAACCAGCAAAGTCCCCAAGGAGAGGCGAGCTTCACGTTCTGCGTTGGGGAAACTGAGGCAGCGGGGCAAAGAGGTGACTCCCGAGGAGCAGAGGGGGGACCGTCAAACCCTACAGGACCGTCGAGCACGGCAGCCACAGAGGAGAATGCTCATTGCTGCTCAGCCCGAGCTTTGTCCGTGTGGGTTGAAGACCGGTTGCAGGCCAGAGTGCCTCTACACGCAAAAAGCAGAGGAAAGGCTAAACTGGTTTCTAGATCGACTCATTTAAAGAGAGGCTGAATGCTGCTGCTGCTCGTGGGAAACAGGCTGACAAAGGCCAGAGACTCTCCCCCTTCCCGCCCACAACAAGCAACCCCGGAATGTTTCACCTACATGTGAAGAGCCCCCTCCCTTGTTCTGCTTCGAGTCTTCATTCCAGGCTCACTCACGCTGCTGCTTGGGGTACCCTATCTGCTCAGCAGATCACTTCCTCGGGGGATGTTTGTGACAGATACGGAGATTCTCTCTGACTGTGAACCCAAAAGCCCAGTAGATCTGCAGCCGCTGCTTTTTGCCATCAGGTGTGAAGCGATGCCCAGTATGGGAGGGTAACCCAAGGAAGCCGTTCCCACAAAAAATATACATTCTCAGCGTTAAGTCCAGTCTAAATACACTGAAGTCGTTGGGAAACTCTGCATGGGCCCATGAATCAGGCCGGCCATAAACAAAACAGCAGGGATGCTTCCAGGGCCAAATGGCCAAGGATTGCCAGACTTCCTGTAGGCAGAAGCCATAAAGCACAGGCGATGTATGTGATGTGAAGGGGAAACCATGGGACATTGAGCAGAACAGCCCCCTGCCTCTACAGATCTTCTGCAATCCAGCTATCTCCTTCCCTACATCCTTGGGCGAAAGGACACATGCCCACCCTCCTCAGTAGATCTATTGCAAGGGAGAATGGCTGGCTCGTTGCCCCTCTCCTGGCCTGGCTAAATGGATGCTATGAATCGGCATGGGTTTGGGACCATAAGGGTACCCACGGCAGAATGTCGCTCCAAACCAGCCACTGCAAACCAAGCATCAGTGGCCAGCCTGACAGAGCATCTCTGCTGGGCTACCTGAGCCAGCAAGGGATCTACCACTCACCATCACAGGTCAGCAGCACCTGGACTTGGAGCCACCTGGCGCCTGTCACAGGTTCAGCGACTGCCACTCACTGCTTTCCACCCTGCTGAGCTGGCTGCCGGGCACAATGCTGAGAGCACAATGCTGAGTGGAGGGGGAATAGCAAGATCCTACCGTTGCCACTGAGTGAGCTGGAAGATGCCTCTGGGATTCAGGATGCCCTGCAATTCATCAACACAAAAGGGGGGAAGATGGCAGCATTGGTGGAGGACAGCCAGGTAAGCAATCAGGCTGTGGGGGAAAGTTTTGAGTCCAGGAGCACCTTTAAGACCAACGTTTTATTCTTGGTATAAGCTTCCGTGTGCATGGTCTCTACACATTTTTCCTGCTGCTTCAGACCTACAGGATGACACATGGGGTATAGATTCCAACGAACAAGCAAGCAAGCAAACAAGTGGTCTCTTTCACACTGTGGTTGGACCCAATCCATCTTCCATTGGAGTTTGAAGAGAGGACTCCTGGCTCCCAGCATCTCTCAGCAGACTTTTTGTCTGTCTACATCAGAGGGACTGATGGCCCAGTCCTATGCATATTCCTGGAAGTAACTCCCATGGTGTTTAAAGGGCCCGACAAAGGACTGCCGACACAAAAGGGGCACCCACCCTTTTCATCCCGGGCCTCCGGGCTCAACCGACCATGACTTGTCAAACACCTGTCAAGGTGCTGTCAAGGGAAACACACCACCGAGAAGAAAGGCGGCGCTCAGCCTCTCTCTCTCTCTCTCTCTCTCTCTCTCTCTCTCTCTCTCTCTCTCT
>NW_025950329.1:0-9951 GCF_021028975.2 Sphaerodactylus townsendi | reverse complement strand
GTCTGTAGAAGAGCCAAGTTCTTTATAAGGCTGGCGAGGGTGGGAAATTGCTTTCACAGGGCCGCTTGGCTTGGGCAGCTGACAATGTTCAGTGTGTTTACTCATGCACAACAATGGGATCTGAGGTTTCTTTCCAGGGATTGGGGTGTCAAGGGGTTCTGAGGGGTTCTGAGGGGAAGGCTGGCTCTTTCCCCACCTCCTGTTCATAGCCTGACAGATGGATTATCCACTCCAGCACTTCACATCCATCCGTAATATGCTCCCAGGGACACACACGCACAGGTGTGCCTCCGGCTCCCCCATTCACTCACCCCGACCCTCCGAAATGTTCATTTAAAAGCCCACCCTCAAACCCCCCTCAATTATCACCACCCGCAGCTCAATCCCACACCTGCAGTCTCCTGATTTCGGTCTAAAACATTGACATGTGTGCTCAAAGACTGACAGGGCAGGCAGTTCTAAACAGAGTTACACCCAAGTTCATTGAAGTCTATGGGCTCTGCACAGGATTGCACTGTGAGGGTCAAATACTTTGGCACACAACACTTTCCATAAACTCACTCCCATTGTGCCACTGTTCCATATACCTAGGCTCAGAAAAACACACATTTCTCAACAGTGCTCCCCCCTCTCTTTCTCTCTTTCTCTCTTTCTCTCTTTCTCTCTTTCTCTATCTATCTATCTATCTATCTATCTATCTATCTATCTATCTATCTATCTATCTATCTATCTATCTATCTATCTATCTATCTATCTATCTATCTATCTATCTATCTATCTATCTATCTATCTATCTATCTAGTCACACAGCTTTGCATTTTGCATGTACAGACGCCTGCAGTCCAGCTCCCCCCTCCCTCTCTTCAATCCACCTTCCATCCGGTTTATTTTTAAAGCTCCCTCCCTTCCCCTTAGCCAGATGGAGTCGCTCTCTTGCAAGCCCAGACACTTGGGTGTATTTCGTACCACCATGTTCCGATTGCTCGGAACACTTGTGCAAACACATTTTTTCCCCTTCATTTCGGGGCCTTCCTATTAATTGGATAGAACACATCCCTCCCCCAACCCTTCGCACGCACACTTTCAGCTATATATGGTGTCATCTATTAGCACTCACCGTTATGTGCTGGGTCATCAGGGGGTGGGGGGCTGAATGCCACAAGAACAAAAGGGGGGAGATATTTCTATTTTTAACTTGCGCCCATGCAACCAACCCCACCCGCCCTGCTATAATCTCCCCTCAGACAACTCCCCAATGTATCTAGATCCCCGGCCGGGTCAGATCCTAGGTTTTCTCTCCCTTGATTAAATTTGATCTCATCCAACACTAACCCGGGGGAAAAATCAAGTACTTAAGAGGGAGAGCGCTTTTTAAAGGGTTTAAGAAACCAGTCAGACCGGATGTGAGTGGGAGCAACAGAGGTGACCGTAAATGATGAATGTACCCGGCTGGTATCCTGTTAAGGCCGTGGCTCTGAGAGGCTGTCCGTTCCCAGAGTGGGGGATTCCACCTGGTGAAAAGGGAAGACAGTTGGGGAACAAAACAGAAATAGGACATAGATGCTCAGGGCCGAGGAAAGTGCTGTCAAATCTTAGCCAAATCAGGGTGATCCTGTAGGATTTTCAAGGCAAGGGGTGTTCAGAGGTGGTTTGCCGTTGCCTCTGAATTGGACTTCCTTGTGGCCTCCGATCCAAGTACCAACCAGACCCTGCTTAGAGTCCAAGATCTGATTAGATCCAGGTCAAGGCACATACTTAGCAACCTATTAACTCCAAATAGGAATCAATCGGTCCAGATGTCCTTCACAAAACTGATCCAAGGGACCACCTTCCCGTTAAGTGTGTAAAAACTGGCTTGCCATTGAAGCCACCACTGTCTGGGTATAGAAAGGAGGCCAGATAATATCTCCATTACCACCGTCCTGGATGCTTTCTGGCAGTTTCCTGTTGACTCCCGGGACGATGTGAAGGAGGTCTGTCCCAGGCTCAGAGGCAGAGGGGTCACCTGAGGCCAGCCAATGCAGCAAAGAAGATGTTTGCTATTTTAAAAGTCAAGCAAAAAACATTTTTTTAAAAAACAACAACAAAATCCTAACCCACCCTGCAGGAAGGGAAGGGTTGGCACGGGCATGGCAAAATTGCTTTACATAACGGGTGTGGATTTTGCTTTCAAAGATGCACCGTCATAGCAGACCTTCATAAAATATTCACCAGAGTTATAAGTGGATACACAGAGAGCTTTTTCGCTCTCTGCCCCGCCCCCCTCTCTCTATATATATTTATATCCACATGGATATATATTTGCTTTGTCTTTTGATGTTCTGCACGTAAGAAGAGCTCTGGTGGACTGCACCATCAATTTCAGCATCCTGTTTCCAACAGTGGTTAGGCAACCTACAACCAGGAGGCCAAACCACACCTTGTTGTTCTCCCTCAGAATTCAGAGATACACTGCCACTGAGCATGGAGGTTCCATTTGAGACTCATAGCCAGAGGTGGGATCCAACCAGTTCTCACCACTTCTCTAGAAGTGGTTACTAATTTTTTCTGAGTGCCGAGAAGGGGTTACTAAAGCAACCTCCCTGCCCAATAGGGACTGGAGGTGCGTGTGTGCGGCGGCGCCACTGTTTGAATCCCACCACCATCGGAACCTGTTATTAAAATTTTTGGATCCCACCACTGCTCATAGCAAACAGTTCTCGATGGGCCTATCCATCACGAATTTGGCTGATCTCCTCTGAAAGCCATCTGCCCTGGTAGCTATCACTGGATCCTGTGGAATCCCACAAGTTAATTATCCATCCTACCAGAAAAAACTTTCTTTTATCACTTTGAGTTTACTACACATCAACTTTGTTGGATGCTCCAGTTTCTATAGGAGAGGAAGAGGAAGTTCTCTCCCTCTTCCCGCATCCTTTTTACATCATGCACAATTCTCCAACATCAATCATGTCCCTCCAATTATGGGCATTTCTTCTAAAAACAAAAGCCCCCGACATTTTCACCTTTCCATTAATGGAAAATGTTCCAGTCCTGTAGCAGTCTGGACCACCCCTTTTTGCCTCTATAATATCCTACATGGCCGAGATAGACAGTTATGCAGATAGCAGGGCCACACCCTGACCTATCAAATTAATTGCCAATAATTAGTGGCATTTTTTTTTGCTGTCATATCAACTGATTTATGGCCATCCTATAAGGTTTTCAAAGCAAGAGTTGGAAGTGGTTTGCCATTGCCTGCCTCTGTGACACAACCCTAGTTATCCTTGGAGGTCTCCATGGTGTTCCTTGGAGCCAGCGTGGTGAAGTGGTTAAGAGCAGGTGGATTCTAATCTGGAGAACCGGGTTTGATTCCTCACTCCTCTACCTGAGTGGCGGAGGCTTATCTGGTGAACCAGATGTGTTTCTGCACTCTTACATTCCTACTGGGTGACCTTTGGCTAGTCACAGTTCTCTCAGAACTCTCTCAGCCCCACCTGCCTCACAAGGTGTCTGTTGTGGGGAGAGGAAAGGAAAGGAACTTGTAAGTCACCTTGAGTCTTGTGTGGAGAGGAAAGGAAAGGAACTTGTAAGCCACCTTGAGAAAGGTAGGATATAAATCCAAAAAACTCCTCCTCCTGCTCCTCCTCCTCCTCCTCCTCCCATCCAAGTAGTGGCCAGAATCAGGGCTGAGTGGTGACTGGTCACCCAGCAAGTTTCCGTGGCAGTGTAGGGATTTGAATGTGAGTTTTCCAAGTCCTAGTCTGACACCTTAACCACTACACCACTCTGGCTGTCTTGATTTAGTGGCACAGACTTGAAAGCATGTATGCAACGAGAAAGTAATAATCACCCTATGCAAGTGTCAAATTTAATGCATGCAGAATTCAGCATGCTGGTAATCTGACTCTCTTAAACCCATTTCCAGACCTCATAGCTGCACAGATGAGACTCACCAATGGCCACAGGGGAGGTCATTAGCACGGGCGGCATCTCTCTTTGTTCAGAATAAACTGTGCAGTCAGGTCAATAGGTGCAAAGTTGCTGGCTTTGCAGATCACTTCTTTGGATATTGCACAGTCTGATTTTTCTGCATGCGGAATGTCGAGTTGCTTTGGGGTGTTTTAAAGTGCAGGGAACACACTGCGTGGTGATGGTAGAGTGCCGCAGCGCAACCTGAAGTGTCTCAGAAACACCATGCTGGAATTCACAGCTGTGCAGGATTGTGAGTCAGCGGCACCAGTGCCAATGTTACTACTGGTCACAGCTATTCTGAATTGCTGGAGGAGAGAGAGTCTGTGGTTCAGGTTCAGAGCACATACTTCACATGCCTGAAGTCCTCCATTGGTTCAGCCTCTAGATTTCTACCTGAAACCTTGAAGACTGGTTCAGCCTCTAGATTTCTACCTGAAAACTTGAACACTTGTTCAGCCTCTAGATTTCTACCTGAAACCTTGAAGATTTGTTCCCAGTTGAAGCAGGCAATACTGAATACTGAACTAGACAGTCTGACCCAATAGCTGGCCACTTGAGAATGTACCATCAGAGGTTTTCATGGCCAGAATCAACTGGCTGTTATGGGTTTTCTGGGCTGTGTGGTCGTAGTCTGGTCATTTTTGCTCCTAATGTTTTTGCCAGCATCTATGGCTGGCATCTTCAGTGGCATGTCTTGGTAAGATGTGTTTCTCTCCATGGCACGTATGTTTCCATGACTGTAGCTCTGCAGAAGAGTGAACGGCTGAAGTTTTTGGAGAGTACTTTGTGGCGCTATGCAGTTAACCAATGGAATTCCTTGGTGCAGGACGACACAATGGTTATTAGCGCAGGGATCCTTGGCTCAGAGAAGGCATTGAACTGAATTATTACACTCAAAGGGGTTGCAAAGAACTGGGGCTTCCTGCTACCTCGTCGTCTCCGAGCCCTCAACCATGCCCGTGTGTCATCGACAAGGGCATGGGCAGGGTCTAGGGTGCCTAAAAGCAAGCAGCTTTTTCATCCCTAAACAGGCTACTGGAATTTTGGCTGGATTTGTTTTGGGGTTTGGTTCATGAAGCAGGAGGAGAAACCAGGTTACTAGGTTACAGGTGTCGTGGTTAAGAGCAGGCGGATTCTAATCTGGAGAACAGGGTTTGACTCCCTATTCCTCCACCTGAGTGGCAGAGGCTTATCTGGTGAACCAGATGTGTTTCTGCACTCCAGATGGGTTTCTGCACTCCTATCCTGCTGGGTGACCTTAGGCGAGTCACCGTTCTTTGGAGGTCTCTCAGCCCCACTGACCTCACAAAGCGGAAGGGAAAGGAGCTTGTGAGCCACCTTGAGTCGCCTTACAGGAGAGAAAGGTGGGGTATACATCCAAACTCCTCCTCCTCCTCCTCCTCCTCCTCCTCCTCCTCCTCCTCCTCCTTCTTCTTCTTCTTCTTCTTCTTCTTCTTCTTCTTCTTCTTCTTCTTCTTCTTCTTCTTCTTCTTCTTCTTCTTCTTCTTCTTCTTCTTCTTCTTCTTCTTCTTCTTCTTCCTCTTCTTCCTCCTCTTCTTCTTCTTCTTCTTCTTCTTCTTCTTCTTCTTCTTCTTCTTCTTCTTCTTCTTCTTCTTCTTCTTCTTCTTCTAGAAGTTTTTAGCTAAATTTAAGTTATTTTATGATGTGTAATGTTGTCTTGGCCACTGTGTGAAATACTGTTTTGGCCTGGTGTACACCACCCGGAGCCCTTTGGGGTTGGGCGGTTTAAAATTTAAACAAACAAACAAACAAACAAACAAACAAACAAACAAATAAATAAATAAATAAATAAGAGTTGCCAGCTTCCAGACCACAGACCAGATCTGCCCTCCTCGAAGCAACTTCATTTGGCCCTACCAAATCTGGATCAAGATAATGTTTTAAACATCTCGTTCCATCTCACTGGCAAGGAAATGATGCAATGTGCAAATGAGTTTCAATTTATGGCTGTCTCCTGGGCATTGTGCAAAAGCCAAGGGCATTTCAGCCAATCTGCATCTTCAGAGGATTTTCCAGGGAGCATATTCATCCCCCACCTGTCAATGAGCTCATATCACCCGAGCACAGGCAATGCTGCTCAGGAATGCCTCCCACAGAGGCCGGTCGCTCAGGATGCAGCCAGCAAGGCTGCCACAAGCTGTAGAGGGCCATACTTTGTTGATCTCAAAGGCGTTCCTATTTTATCCAGGAACAATTCAAAATGCTGGTTATTTAAAGGTCCCAAACAGTCTGTAACTAGGATTTTAAAGGATCCATGCTAGCCTGCTTGGCACTTACACAAATATCCTAGTCCATGGGTTCCCTCCCACCCCACAAAAGCAAGGTCACAGACTACTAAAGACAGGGCCTTCTCAGTCATGGCACCCCAGTTCTGGAATGCCACGTTCACAGAAACAGGCTTGGTGCTTTGCCTGCTCAGTTTTAGGCACAAGACGAATGTTTCGCAAAATGTCTGGTAGATTCATTTATTTGGGTGGGTTGGATATATATGAACTCCCCCAACCATCTCATTTTAAAATTTGTTTTACCCATGAGTTGTTTTAGCATTTTTGTGACAATCGATCGATCCGATCGATCCGATAGCATTGTCACAAAAATGCTAAAACAACATCCATCCATCCATCCATCCATCCATCCATCCATCCATCCATCCATCCATCCATCCATCCATCCATCCATCCATCCATCCATCCATCCATCCATCCATCCATCCATCCATCCATCCATCCATCCATCCATCCATCCATCCATCCATCCATCCATCCATCCCAGTATCCTAGTTTCTGGAGAACAGAGTCAGGAATAATAAACTCTCCCGTATAGGAATTCCTAAATAGATTTAAGAAACTGTGTCCATTTGCTGGTTTTTTTGCTATAATGTTGGGTAAAAGCAGGAGTGTTATCAGTGCGATCCTAGGCAGAATTATACCCTACAAAGTCCACTTACTGCAAAGTAAGTGAGCACAGAAGGGTGCAACTCTACTTAACGCTGCATTATAAGAAGCCTAAAATTCACTGGATCCTGAACGTGGGAATGCTGAAATCCGTCAATGGCTTATTTCATGTCGAACATTAGAATGCCGAATCATACTTTCAGTTTATTTTTGCCTTTTATCTCTGAGCATCTCCAGTCGTCCATGCCCAAGGATTTCCTTTTCACACTCTTCCTTTTTACACCTCATCCAATTGACCCAAGGGACTCACTGCCACAAGATGCAGGGATGGCTCCCAAATAAGATGGCTTCTAAAAAAAGTTAGGCAAATTCATGAGAGAGAGAGGCCTGCCTGACAGTGGCTGTTAGCTGGGACGGCCCCTGATACCAGTTGCTGGGGAGGAGCAATTGTAGAGCAGGCCAGTTCTCATCATGTTCTGCTAGCAAGGTATAGGCCCCTTCCGCACACGCAAAATAATGCGTTTTCAAACCACTTTCACAACTGTTTGCAAGTGGATTTTGCCATTCCGCACAGCTTCAAAGAGCACTGAAAGCAGTTTGAAAGTGCATTATTCTGCATGTGCGGAATGGGCCATAGAGAGCCAGTGAGGTGTAGTGGTTAAGAGCAGGTGCACTCTAATCTGGAGAACCAGGTTTGATTCCGCACTCCTTCATCTGAGTGACAGAGGCTTATCTGGTGAGCCAGATGTGTTTCCGCACTCCTGCCTCCTGCATTCCTGCTGGGTGACCTTGGGCTAGTCATAGTCCTCTCAGAACTCTCTCAGCCCCACCTGCCTCTCAAGGTGTCTGTTGTGGGAAGAGGAAAGGAATTTGTAAGCCCCTTTGAGTCTCCTTACAGGAGAGAAAGGTGGGATATAAATTCCTCCTCCTCCTCCTCCTCCTCCTCCTCCTCCTCCTCCTCCTCCTCCTCCTCCTCCTCCTCCTCCTCCTCCTCTTCTTCTTCTTCTTCTTCTTCTTCTTCTTCTTCTTCTTCTTCTTCTTCTTCTTCTTCTTCTTCTTCTTCTTCACGTTCTCTCACAACCAGTTCGTCTATAAACTTACACCCGTAACTTTTCACTCCCTCTCGCTTTCCCTTCCCACTTATTTTCATGGCTTCCCTTCATCTTTCCTCCCCTCCCCTTCCTTTCTCCAACCTCCCACATCCCATTCATTTCTTCCAGTCATTTGTCTGCACTTCTGCCGTAAGTGGTATGTGTTGAAGGCAGATTCACACATTCATAGACAGATGTAGATGGCTGCCACATCAGGGGTGGGTTGCACGTGTGAACTGCACCATGTGGGGCAGATCAACCAGATTTCAGTCTCTTCCAACTGTTACTGCAACTCAAATCTCACATAGCTTTTGTCCATTCATGATCCTCAGAATAATCAGTTTGGGCGGCCAGTTGAATTCGGCCGTGAAAGCCTTCGACAATACGTTACCCTTCACAAGTTTGTGTTGGTATCCATTCCTTTTTCCAGAGCCTATATTCTCTCTTTGATTCTCCCTCAGCACCCCACCAAAACCTCTGCCCGCTTATCACCACCACCCCTTCCTCTCCTGTAAGGGAAGAAGAAGAGTTTGGATTTATATCCCCCCTTTCTCTCCTGCAGGAGACTCAAAGGGGCTTACAATCTCCTTGCCCTTCCCCCCTCACAACAAACACCCTGTGAGGTAGGTTGGGCTAGTCACAGCTTCTCGGAGCTCTCTCAGCCCCACCTACCTCACAGGGTGTTTGTTGTGAGGGGGGAAGGGCTGAGAGAGCTCCGAGAAGCTGTGACTAGCCCAAGGTCACCCAGCTGGCGTGTGTGGGAGTGCACAGGCTAATCTGAATTCCTCAGGCAGCAGAGCTGGGAATCAAACCCAGTTCCTCCAGATTAGATGCACGAGCTCTTAATCTCCTGAGCCACTGCTGCTCCAGTGATCATGTGTAAAAGAAGTAGAAGAAGAGAAGAGTTTGGATTTATATTCCCCCTTTCTCTCCTGCAAGGAGACTCAAAGAGGCTTGCAAACTCCTTTCCCTTTCCCCCCTCACAACAAACTGAGAGAACTCCAAAGAACTGTGACTAGCCCCAGGTCACCCAGCCGGCATGTGTGTGGAGTGCACAAGCTAATCTAGTTCACCAGATAAGCCTCCACAGCTCAAGTGGGCAGAGCAGGAATCAAACCTTGCAAACTCCTTTCCCTTTCCCCCCCTCACAACAAACTGAGAGAACTCCAAAGAACTGTGACTAGCCCCAGGTCACCCAGCCGGCATGTGTGTGGAGTGCACAAGCTAATCTAGTTCACCAGATAAGCCTCCACAGCTCAAGTGGGCAGAGCAGGAATCAAACCTGGTTCTCCAGATTAGAGTGACCCTGCTCTTAACCACTACACCACACTGGCTCTCCCAGGTGCCCCTGCACCCAGTTGGGGAGGGGGGAGCCACCCGGAGTGCCTCCCCCTGTGACCTCAGAGCCAGGGAAGGTACATATGGGTGCAGGCGCTGCTTCAGGGAGAAAGATGAGGTATGTATGATTAAAAAAAACAATGCTGTTGCCATTACAGCCACTGGAGCTCCAGAGGTTGGTCTCCGATTTATTTTGGCCTCCTCACCACCTGTATCAAAATCAATGCGGTTGTACAAGCACAATATTCTCTCGAGTTCACAAGCCGACCCACGGCTAACACATTTTGTGCCTGGTTGCAGAGAACAGGACAGCTGGCCCCGGAGCTAATCCTCCGGCCGGTATCCGGCCTCAAATCTTGTCATAGATGTTGTTCGGCTTTCCCGCCCCCAATAGCCGAGGCCTTATATAATGTGACTCTCTCTGTGTGCGTGTGACAGATTTGCGTGTTTGATGGCATTGTGTGTTCGGCTCGGACGGAAGCGCAACTGGGGAAAAATGGCTTAAAACAACAACAAATGGGGAAATAGGTGGGAATTTGTCCTTCTCATCTGGGAGACATTGGAGCATGAGGGGATGCACAGCTTATTCCAGCCCCACACGATTAGCTGCTTAGGCAAATGGACTTATTACATGATAGAAACCAAGGAGGGCC
>NW_025950328.1:0-9964 GCF_021028975.2 Sphaerodactylus townsendi | reverse complement strand
CCGTTATATTTTGCATTAGGACAAGAAGGATTTGGAACAATAGACAATCCTGTTTTTTAAAGGATATTTGATAATACCGGCAGTCGTCATTTTTGGATGGTTCCCTCTCATGGAGAGTTCATAAAGAGTGTGCCTTGCAATCTGCAGCCGCTTCCTTTGCCCCTTCCGTATGCAGAATAATGCACTTTCAATCCACTTTCAATGCACTTTGCAGCTGAATTTTACTGTACGGAATAGCAAAATCCACTGGCAAACAATTGTGAAAGTGGATTGAAAGTGCATTATTCTGCACGTGTGGAAGGGGCCCTTTATAGCTATTTGCCATTTTTCATTCTGGGGACCAGTTTGTTCCTGAAAGAATTCAAGAAGGGTTGGTTGTTATACCTTTGCTCTGTCTTTAAGGAGTCTCAGAGCAGCTGACAATAGCCTTCCCTTCTTCTCCCCACCACAGACACCTTGTGAGGTAGGTGAGGCTGAGAGAATTCTGAGAGAACTGTGACTGGCCCAAGGTTATTCAACCAGTTTCATGTGTAGGAGTGGGGAAACAAACCTGGTTTTTTCCAGATTAGAACCCACCACTCTTAACCACTACACCACTCTGGCTAAAGTGTCATCACACCTTCTATATCGAGCAGCCATTTGGATTATTGGAACTGCTAGTTTTATTGATCAACCTTTGGAGGCTTCTCTTTGAAAAAATTAGCACAGTTTGCCATTGAATTGCCTCTGTGGTTCTGTTATTGGAAATGGGTCTTGGGTCAGTGGAACGCTAGGCTTGGAGGCTGGCTTTCCACTTTTACAGGGTTTTTTTAAAAAAAGAAGCTTCTGGTTTCCTTTCTGGTTTATTTTTTGACCATGCTGCACAATGGAGATGTAATCTGCTTCAGAAGGGAGAGTGGGATATAAATAAATCAAACAAACAAAAATAAACTTTATATTTTAGGGCAGTCCCCTGCATTTCTGTTGTCAATTGGCCATCAGGCTGCTAGACTTTCCCCAGAGGCACTAGATTGCTAGTCACCCATTGCTGAGACTCGTAGAGTATATTCAGTGTGTGTGTGGGGGGGGGGGGGGGGGGGTTTGCCTATTTCAGTTGTTCCACCCTATTTACATGGATTGACCATTGCCCCTGAGCATCCAACATGATCGAAACTTTATCTTACATCTTTCTTGATTGTACAGTGGTGGCCCCTCTGAGATCTCTGAATTCTAGTGACAGCTTCTGATATTCCCTCCCTCCTGCACCCCTCCCCCCCCACCCGGCCCAGCTTTTTGCCAGCTGATGCCAATTTTAGTATCACATTATCTCTAACAAATCAATGACTGCTATGTAGTGGTGGTAATAGAAGTAGTAGTGGCGTAGGAGGTTAAGAGCTCGTGTATCTAATCTGGAGGAACCGGGTTTGATTCCCAACTCTGCCACCTGAGCTGTGGAGGCTTATCTGGGGAATTCAGATTAGCCTGTGCACTCCCACACATGCCAGCTGGGTGACCTTGGGCTAGTCACAGCTTCTCGGAGCTCTCTCAGCCCCACCCACCTCACAGGGTGTTTGTTGTGAGGGGGGAAGGGCAAGGAGATTGTAAGCCCCTTTGAGTCTCCTGCAGGAGAGAAAGGGGGGATATAAATCCAAACTCTTCTTCTTCTTCTTCTAGTATTAGAGTGATTTCTGTTCTCCAAAACCATTGGCCATTGGATAGCAATTTAACAAGAAGGTTAATGGCAGTGTTTTTCTGTTGCACCAGAGACTGTTGCTTAACTATACCATAATTCTATCTTGATGAAAAGATAAACAAGTATATATTCTACAGGCTCTTGGGATGACAATGCAGAAAGTCTGACACTCTCCAGTTTGTGATTTTCCCCTCCACCCTTCTTTAGTTGGCGGGGGGAGTAAGTGGGAATGAATTCTTGCAGAATTGCTATACCCTTCATAGTTCAGACAGAGTTCTGCCGTCTTCTGAAACTTCCTTCTGGGCAAAGCATACGGCAGTGTGGGCCTTTTGGGTTCATGTACTGTTCCAGTCCAAAAACATATTCACATAAATGAACATATGTGTATAAAGGTATGTGGTTTTCTGGAACTTTCCCATAGTTTTATGGTGTTCCTCATATCCACAAATCCTGATAAAATGGTACAGTAAAGCAGTACCACTCCATATATAATTCTCTGGATGGCAGTGGTAATCTCCTTTGCGCAGTGGAATACAGCTTCTTTTTGTTTTCATTGGAGGGGACCCATTTGCATTTTTTAAAAAGGTAAACAAATCCATACTGAGTCAGAGTAGCAGCTCTCCTACTGCATTGTTCCCATTTGTAAATTACCTGGGAGGGAGAAGCAATTAGATAAAAAGAACAAAGGCCACAATCCGGCCAACAATATGCTCCTTCAGTTGCCCTGAACTCAAAAATTATGGTAGATCAAAGTACCACCCTTGTTGATCCCATAGAACAAAATCTAGAGCAAAGGGAAAAAAAGTAACTACTAATAACCTGAATCAATCTGCTGTAATTTTAATACGATACTAATTTTAATTTGATAAGATACATAATTTGAATAAGACCATTCCTCAGACTTCTCAAACAAACAGAAAATAGATGATTTCAGAGTCTCCGTTGACACACCATATCGCCCCTAAATAGGGTTGCCAAGGAAGGTTGTTTAAAAATCCTTGGAGACTTTATGGTAGATTCTGGGAAGGGTGAGGAGGAATCTCAGTGGGGCAAAGTATCATAGAGTCCGTCCCCCCCACCCCCCTCCAAAGCAGGCATTTTCTCTAAGGGAACTGATTTATGAGATCTGGACAAAAGTTGAAACTGGATGATCTCCAGGCCTTACCTGGAGGTTGGCAACTCTATGCCTTACCTGGAGGTTGGCAACCTTACCTGGAGGTTGGCAACTCTATGCAAGGACTATGACTGCTGAGAAGGATAATAACTAAGAGCAGAGGAATGGAAAGATTGAGACAGCAGAGGAGCTGGGGGTGAGGAGAAAAATTATGACAGGTGGGTGGGTAGAATTGCCAACCTCCAGGCCAGCGATTTCCAACCAGGGTTCCGTGGTACCCTGGGGTGCCATGAGCATGTCCCAGGGGTACCGCGGCAATGCTACTGGCCCCCCTCACTTTTGTGGTGTCTCCCGTCAGCACTAGCAAGGATATGGAGCTGACCCAGGGGGCAGGGCCTGCCGCAAGGTCAGCAGCCACTTCCCCCCCCCATGCTTCCCTTCACCCTGGGAGGGGAAGGTGGGGGGTGGCAAGCAGGGGGACTGGGAGGGGGAGGTGGGGGGGAGGATGGCAGGGGTACTGTGAGATAGGGAGAGTGAGGTCAAGGGTACCGTGACGTCAAAAAGGTTGGAAAACACTGCTCCAGGTGATAGTTTTGCTGCTACTGCAACCGGTCTCCAGCGATCCAGATCAGTTCACTTGGAGAAAATAGCTGTTTTGGAAGGTAGACTCTATGGCATTATACCCATTGAAGTCCCACCCCTCCCCTCCCTTCCCCTCCCCATCCCCCCTCCACCCCCAAAATCTCCAGGTATTTCCCAACTTGGAGCTGCTTGGCCTTAAGTATGGGACAGGCCAGTGGGCTTCTTTGCAGGCCCTTTGTTTTCTTGTCCCCCCCTCCCCGTTTTTTGCTGCTGTCTGTTCCTGCAATACCGAATACAAATACTTAATGTTAACAGCTACTGGCCAGGTTAGCAGAATCTCCAAGGCTTTTTATATCAGTGGCTTGTTTTGGGTTTTGTTTGACCCCCCATGGCCCATTAGTGATATAACATTTGATCCAGCAGTGTAAGGGAATGTAGCTAGCTCAGCATGGCACAGACAAATCTGCTACTCCTGCCTTTCTCATTGATACTTCCCTCAGTGGAGAAAGGAAGTGCTGTCAGACTTTAAGATTTGCGTGTCTCTCTGTGTGTCAGTGAAATGGATACCTCCTTAAAACGAATGTGAATCGAGATAGACTGTATCTAAATGAAATCTCACGGAAGGCACCTGATGAGCCAGTTGACAAGATGGAGGCTGGAAAGAACTCCTTGGGGAGGGGATTTGCCTTAGTGGTAAAACATCTCAGTGACGTGAGAAAGGCCCGGGTTCAGTTCCCAGTCTCTCCAGTTAAGGACCAGGCAGCTAAGGACCAGGCTCTCCCGTTATGGACCAGGTGATGTGAAAGACCTCTACCTGAGGCTCTCAAGAGCTTTTGCCAGACAATACTGACTGTGATGGACCAATGGTCTGATTCAGTATGAAAACATTTTGGAGTCTCAAAGTGGCTTACAAACTCCTTTCCCTTCCCCTCCCCACAACAGACACTTTGTGAGGTAGGTGGGACTCAGATAGTTCTAAGAAAACTGTGACTAGCCCAAGGTTGCCCAGCAGGCTTCATGCATAGGAGTGTAGGGAAACAAACCTAGTTCACCAGATAAGAGTCTGCTGCTCATGTGGCAAAGAGGGGAATCAAACCCGGTTCTCCAGGTTGGAGTTTGCCACTTACAACCACTACACCATGCTGGCTTCATGAGTGTGTTCATGTGTGTACAAGTGTGCATTTGTGTAGAAAGAGAAAGAAGCTTTATGATGTAGGTGCTAGCTCACAATAAGCCACTATGGAAGGCCCTTTGCTGGATCCTCCACCTGCTATTGTGTGCTCATTGGACTCAAATCTTGCTGTTTTATTTAGATACTGATGTTATGTTTTAAGATGAATACCATGTTTTTCGCGTTTTCAGGAGAACTGCTTGTGCATTCCGAATTCTCTGTACAAAGAAAGTCGCGGCAAAAGCCTGTTCATTGCCGCCCGAGATGATGATATGTGCCAGTCTACCATAGCAAAATAAAACAGAAGTCCAGTGGCACCTCAAAAATCAACAGTTTTTATTTCAATACTAGTGGGGCCTGACCACGCGTTGCTGTGGCTTATTGCGGTGAAATGAGAAAGGAACAGTAGCAGCAAATCAATTGCAGAGGCCAGCAGTAGGTACTCATGGAAACATGCAGGCTGATACTGTGCGATGTCATTGATGTGTGTGACTGCAACCTCCCGCATTTCTCTTCCCTTGCATTGCACCCCTCCCCCTACCTCCCTCCCCTTTCCCTTTGCTAGAGTGGGTGGGTCATATCCAGTTGCTGTGCCCCCTCCCTCCCCTCCCTTGCATGCCACTTTTCACTCTCTCCCATCCCTAACTTCTGTTCCCTTGCATGCCACCCCCTCCATCCCTTCCTTCTCCCACCCTCTCTTCCCTTGCATGCCACCCCTCCCCCTCCCTCCCTCCCTCCCATCTCCCTCTGCTAGGGTGGATGGGTCATATCCAGATGCTGGGCCCCCTGCCTCCCCTTCCTTGCATGCCACCCCTCACTCTCTGTCCCCTCTCTCACTTCCCTTGCATGCCTCCCCCTCCCCCTACCTCCCTCCCCTTTCCCTTTGCTAGAGTGGGTGGGTCATATCCAGATGCTGTGCCCCCTCCCTCCCCTTCCTTGCATGCCACTTCTCACACTCTCCCATCCCTAACTTCTGTTCCCTTGCATGCCTCCCCCTCCGTCCCTTCCCTCTCCCACCCTCTCTTCCCTTGCATGCTACCACTCCCCCTCCCTTCCTCCCTTCCGTCTCCCTCCGCTAGGGAATTAGTGCAGGTCATATCCAGATGCTGTTGCCTCCCCTTCGCTGCATACCGCACCTCACTCTCATATCCCCTCCCTCACTTCTCTTCCCTTGCATGCCTCCCCCTCGCGTCCTTTTACTCTCCCTCCGCTGGATGTGGCGCGAGTGGAACTGCCGCGTAATCCGAGTGGGTGGGGAGCTGAAGAGTGAAAGGTACCTGCGTGTGAGGGGGGGAATACCACCAGACGTCTCACTTTCGGCAATGTGTGTATGTGTTTCATGCGTATCCTCTCGAGTTATTGCCTATGTACTGCTTTCACTGTTCATATCTGGCCATCTGAGCGAACATTCTAAGGGCACGAACATTCTGGGGTGACGATTCTGCTGGGGCAACTAATGGCCTGGTGCATTTTCCAGAGAAAAGATGTGGCTGGCCCAGGTGTGTTGTCTGACAAGCGGCGGAAGTCTGTCGAACACAATCGGGGGAATGAGTAAGTGTCTGTGAAATTTTCAGAGCGTTTGGGCCAGCAGGTGCGGGGTTATTCTCAAAGCAACAAACACATGGTTCCATTTTTATATATATAGATAGATGGGTTTTTGTGAGTCAAAGCTCACTAAGGTTATCAGGTCCCCATGGCCACTAGTGGGGGCTGCGCGGTAGGGTTGCCAGATCCAGGTTGGGAAACTCCTGGAGATTTTGGGGTGGACTCTGGCACGGTGCGGGACCTCAGTGGGGTGCAATCCCATACAGTCCATGCTCCAAAGCAGCCATTGTCTCCAGGGGAAACTGATTTCTGTAGTCTGGAGATAAGCTGTAATTCTGGGTGAACAGGTTCCATGTGGAGGCTGGCATTTGTACAGCTAATTTTTCCAAATGTATGAAGGGAAGATCATCCTGGAAATTCTTTTTGGGGTGGAGGTGTGGAAGCACAGAGGTTTGGTATGATTGCCATCATGATTCTTTCAAGTGTAAATTCTCTGTGTAAAGGGAAAAGGGAGGAGTTGAGATAGCAAGGTTAGTTGTGAACCCCAGAGAACAATCAGGTACTATTCCTCATAGCACAGTGCTTGAGGCTGACAGTATTTATCCACCATTCAACACTGGCAGCTCAAAACATACCTCTGCTGGCCTGGTGAATTCCTGAAGATTTGGGGGAAAACCTGGCTGGGGAGGGCAGGGTTTGGGAGGGAGCTCAGCGGGAATATGATTCCATAGAGCAAGCCATGCACAGCTGCCATTTCTTCCAGAGGAATTGATTTCTGTTGCCTGGAGATCAGTTGTGACTGTGGGAGATCTCCAGCCACCACCAGGAGGTTGGCAACTCTGAGCTCCGGGCAGGTCCTGTCAGAAAGGGTGCCAGGAGTGCCATTTGGCCTGGGCCTCAAATGGAAAGGGGGCTCAAATTTAGCCATTTAATAATGCTTTGGCATTTGATACCATAGTCTCTAAACTGGTGTAGTGTTTAAAAGTGGAATACTCTAAACTGGTGAACCAGGTTTGTCTCCCCACTCCTCCACCAAACCTGCTGGAACCGCAGGCAAGTCACTGTTCTAGCAGTTATCTCGGCTACCTACCTCTGGTACTCTGTTGTGGGCAGTGATGAAGGGAGGGGGAACTGCACCTGGGGCACGAACTGTCGCATGCCCCCTCCTGCCCCCTCCCCACCCTTCAGAACACCTCAGACATGCCCCAACCCCAGCCCTGCCCTGACACATGATTGTAATGGCAGCGCTTGGGGCGAGCCGCCTCAGATATCCCCATTGCAGTTACTCCCCTGGTTGTGGGGAGAGAAAGGGAAGGCGATTGTATGCCACTTGGAGACTCCTTAAAGCTAGAGAAAAAGTGGGGTATAAAAGCCAACTCTTCTTCAAGAGTTCAACTCTTCTTCAAGGAGCAGCAGTGGCATAGGAGGTTAAGAGCTCGTGTATCTAATCTGGAGGAATTTGGGTTTGATTTTAAAGCTCTGCGGCAGAGCTATTATGGAGGAAACTTATCAGGGGAATTCAGATTAGCCTGTACACTCCCACACCTGCGCATGGCTAGGTGACCTTGATACCGTCACAACTTCTCCCGAGACTCCTCTCAGCCCCACCCACCTCTCACCAGGGTGTTTTGTTTGTGAAGGGCAAAGGGCAAGTTAATATAAAGACCCTTTGAATCTCCTGCAGGAGAGAAAGGGGGGATATAAATCCAAACTCTTCTTCTTCTTCTTCTTCTTCTTCTTCTTCTTCTTCTTCTTCAGCTCCTCTCTTCTTCTTCTTCAGCTCCTCCCTTTCAGAGGAAAATCTGACATGCTCTCTCAGCTTAAAGCTGCAAATCTAAGGCCCCTTCCGCACATGCAGAATAATGCATTTTCAATCCACTTTCAATGTACTTTGCAGCTGGATTTTACTGTGCGAAATAGCAAAATCTACTTGCAAACAATTGTGAAAGTGGATTGAAAGTGCATTATTCTGTATGTGCAGGCCTAAACCTTTCATTGTTTTAAATTGTCATTATAGCTTGGAGCTTCAAAAACTGGAAGTGCCCTAGGCTTCTCCAGAGCTTTGAAAAGACCTGGCTATATAGGACAGTGATGGCAAACCTTTTCGAGACCAAGTGCCCAAACTGCAACCCAAAACCCACTTATTTATCACAAAGTGCCAACATGGCAATTTAACCTGAATACTGAGGTTTTAGTATAGAAAAAACGGTTGGCTCCAAGGCACGCATTGCTCTGGAGTAAGCTTGGTAATAGTCGGTCGCTTTGCTTTAAAGCAACTGTGCAACGCTTCGAATGGGTGAATCACGACCCTAGGAGGGTTTACTCAGAAGCAAGCCCCATTGCCAGCAACCGAGCTTACTCCCAGGTAAAGGATCGTGCTTTAGTTCTTTCCATGAATATCAGTAGGGTTTAACAGCGCTTAACAGGGTTACCTACACTGCTTCCCCAAAACTAGGTCTTAGGTTTAGTGCTAATAATCTCCCTGAAATAATTGCACTATTATCACATGACGAACTCTGTGCACGCGTGCCCACAGAGAGGGCTCTGAGAGCCACCTCTGGCACCTGTGCCATAGGTTCGCCACCACTGATATAGGACATGAAATAGCAGCCTCTGTAATGTATGGCACCTTAGTGTTCATGTGTGTGTATTTAAGTGCATGCACAATGGAAACAATAGTTCAGCAGACTGAAATTTAATTGCTTGAGGCTGTTGGGGTATGAACTAAATCTTGACAAAATCTGCACTAACAAAATGTTAGATTGTCCCCTAATTGGGAAACGGATGTATTATTCTACTACTATTACTGTTTTTATTTCTATTATTATTTATTTATCATGGACCAGAAACAGGCAACCTTGTCTGTGCTATGCAGCTTCTCATTTCCACCTGCTTTGCCTGAACGTTGGCATACAGATGTTACAAAAACCTCATATGGCTCTGGTATGCTCTCTTTACAAGAAAGCTAATCTCATAAAGCTGTCCTGCAACTTTCTTCGGCTCTAGCAAATGGAACCAGGCAAAATCAGAGATGGCCACCCAAGCCAGAATGCTGTCTCTCTTTTTTGCACTGTATACCATGCATGGCTGCTGAACAGGTGATTTGTGTGGGTGGGTGCATTCAAGCTCATGTGAAAATACTCAAGGGAATCATATACCCGATTTGAGCTTCATAAGAAAATGATTCACAAGGAAACTATAACTGAAACTTCTTTGACTGGGGATTGCATATCCCACATAAGGGAACTCACAGCAATCTCCTAATCAGATTCATACTTTTCTAAGCCCACTGACTTCAGTGACTTAGAAGGGGGTAACCTTATTTATGACTCCACTGCCAATAGCTGAGATTTTTCCTGGAGAGTGCCAAAGCACGCAACTGAGAGGAAACTGTTTTTTTGTAAATCAAAATTTTCATGCTGAGGACTCCCTTTTTGACTGGAATAATTACTTCAGTAAGAGTAATCAGCACATAGTTATCCATCTTTTTGTGTGTACCTGTTAAATGTTCCACACCCCATATTTTATGAGAGTCAACGTGGTGCAGTGGTAAGGAGTGGTGGACTCTAATCCCGAGAACTGGGTTTGATTTCCCAACTCTTTTCTGGTGAACTGGATTTGTTTCCATGTCCCTACACATAAAGCCTGCCGGGTGACCTAGGGCTAGTCACAGTTCTCTCAGAACTCTCTCAGCTCCACCTGCCTCACAAGGTGTCTGTTGTGGGGCACGGAAGGGAAAGGAGTTTGTAAGCCACCTTGAGTCTCCTTACAGGAGGGAAAGGCAGAGTATAAATCCAAACTCCTCTTCCTCCTCCTCCTCTTCCTCCTCCTCCTCTTCTTCTTCTTCTTCTTCTTCTTCTTCTTCTTGTCCTGCCTTGCT
>NW_025950327.1:0-9964 GCF_021028975.2 Sphaerodactylus townsendi | reverse complement strand
CTCTCCCACAAAGACATGTTTTCCACAGTCAGTTGGGCAAGCACGGGATTATCTCAAAATTTGTAGCTGTTTACATAAAATGCGGGTGGGGTGGATGCCTTGAAAAGAGCGTGAGGACGATCCCCCCTGCCCTCCCCAGTCCACCGTCCAGCAGAGTGGCTAGCTCTTCTGTTGAGCACCTTGCACTTCAAGCCTATGTTGTGTGCATGGAGCAAAGGGCGTTCGTGAAACACCGAGTAAAATGCATTTCCAGTGGATGGAGAGAAGGTGAACATCTTACATTAGAATCTCCTCTTCATTATGTAAGGAGGAGCAGTGAAGAGAGATTGGGGGGGGGGGGGTGGTGGAAGAGAGAAGGAGATTTAAGATCTCATGTTAACTTCCAACATGTTTCTTGGGAGGCCATGATGGTTTGGGCCTGGGCAGCCAGGTGTTAGTAAATAAAAATTTCGGGGTCGAAAGATCCCTGGGCAACCCGAAATCCCTTCCCCCCACCCAACCAGCTCTCCATGGCACCACCAGAGATGTCTCTGAATAATGGAAATCAATAACTTCTCTTCCACCACCCCTGAACTTAAATTGGGAGTGAAAAGTTGGTTTAAATGAGGCATTACAGATTTACCATTAGAAATTCACAGAAATTACAGGGTTCATCCTAAATAGGAATTCTTTAATAGAAATATGTATTGGTCAAACTAAGGGTCTTTTTTTAAAATTTAAAACAGAGTATTTTCATACTTTTAATTCCTGCCAGTGATTTTATAATCATTTATTCCCTCTCAACTCACTTTCTCCAGCTTTAAAAAACTGCTGCTTTAATATAGGAAACCATGTGTAGCCAAATGCCCATAAACAAAAGAACAAAAAAGAGTGAAAGGAGAAGATTAGAAATAAAGACATGGGGAAACTCAGGTCTGCTTTCAGCAGTACAGCACTAAGAAATTAACTTTCTTCCTAATAGCAAAAGAGGTGGTTCTTTAAATTGTTTGTTGTTGCTAGATTTGAGAAGATCATTGCTGGGCATTGTTGATATTTGAGAATGAAATGGATGTTTTAAAAGTGTTGGGATGAATGAGCAAGCAACATTTGGTTTTAAAATGGTTGCATGGAGGACAGTGTAAGCAGAAATTCCTCAAAATGGGAAGCTAAAAGCTATGTAAAGCTGAGGGAAAGGAAAAAAAGAATTGGTCATTGTTTTATTTGTACAAGTGAAGTTAGTGAGACGATTCCTTCTCTTTCAAGAAACAGTTGTTGGAAGTGTTTTTAATTAAGAATGTATTTCCCAAAGGTGGCCACTGTAACAGACTCGATGTACTTTTTGCAGAGAGGAATCACTTGCCATTCATTACCAGGAGCTTGGTTTGCTCACATGTCAGGCTTTTGTTCCACGCAGACTGGAAGCTAGAAAACCTTTAGCACGTTGCCATGCCTCTCCATCTACATACCATAAAAACCTGTTCTTTGCTTCATCTTGAGACAACAACCATTGAAACAGAGCTTTCATAACACTTGCTCTAATTCTACCTTCCTTTTGATCACCTCCCCCCACAACAGTGTCTTGTGGTGGTAGGTGATTTGAGAGAGTTCTTGAAGCCATGTAGTTGCAGTTCAGATGATCAACAAATTCAAAAGGAACCCTAGGTTGAGAATCTTTCAGTCTATTCAGGGAATATCCATTTCCTTTGGTGATTAGACCATGTTGTGTGGGATAGATTCTTTCAGTTGCTTAATTTTTAAAAAATGTATTTTTGCAGAATCCAAGTCACTTAGAAATGGCTACAGCCAAAAAAGCTAGGCACAGACAGGTGGAAGATGTTTCCAAGAGACCTAGGGCAGAGTTGTTTGGTGGGTGTGTGAACGCGGTGAGGAAAATTCCTGTGTCTCTGTGTAACGAAGGTGTTGTCTGTGGTACATCAGAGTGTCGGCAGCACTTTTGGGCATGAACCTTAATGTTACCAAACTTAGTGAAGCTAAGAAAAGAAAAAGAGAGTTCTTGAAGGGAAATTGAGAAGCTATCATTCAAGCATGTGGTTTTTCCAAGCTATAACAGAACAATCCATCTGGTGGCTGCAAGCTTTCAAATTTCACTGTGCCTAATAAAACCACGGCAAACCCCTCTCTGATGGGGAGATTATCAAAACAACCATGTTATCTGGGGAGTAATTCTCTTTTTTCATGATTTTCCAAACAAGGACAAAATTCTGGCACGCTTTTCTGGAGATGGCAATTAGCAGAAAGTACATGAAGGAATTGGGTCCAGCGCATGACAGTGGTGTTAGTCATGCTCTTGCTGAGCTTACAAAAGGAATGACCTGTTACTCGACTAGCGTGGATGAGGAGTACAGATGTGACTGATCATGCCAGGCTAGCAGTGAATTCTAGTTATGCTGCTGGTGACATCCTTAGAGAGGAAGAGCTGGTGAAACTGGTGTCTTTGCCCAAAAGAACCTGAGGGATGAATATCCACAGTGCTGTGATGCAGACTTGTGCGTCACACAATATCAGACCAGATGAAGTAGGTTCGTCGCTGGTGGTGGTGCACCTTCCATGTTGGGAACAGCATCTGGCTGCCACAGTTCTTTGTTAAAGTGAAAAGCATCCAGTCTGTCCGGGTTCCATTGCATTATACACCGGGAAGCTCTTTGTGCGGGGACAGCAACCGAACATTTGACTGATGTCGCAGAGAGATGTCAGAAAGCGGTCAATTACATCATGGCTCGTGCTCTGAATTCTCGACAGTTTCGGACGCTTCTTGTGGCGGTTTGGGAACAGTATAACGTTTACTGATGTACAACAATGTCCGGTGACGGGCTTGCGGAGGGCGAGTGCTGGGCTGGCGAGATTTGAAGGAGGGCCGGGCGAAATTTCGCTGTTGAGGAACGAGAAGGGGCAGGAATTTTGACTTTACTGATATGGCCTGGCAACACCAACCTAATGTTTTTCACAGATTTTACAGCACACTTCAACATACTGAACAAGCAGCTACAAAGGTGTTGGGAGGAAAACAGCAGAAAAGATGTTTTGTGATATCAAAACATTTTGAAGAGAAAACTGCAGGTTTTTGAAAGAGATCTTGAAAGTGGGCAGCTGAAATATTTCCCAAAACTAAAAATGCATTTGGAAAATTCTACAACTTTTGCAGACAATCCACCACAAACCATCAGGAAATCTACAAGGAATTTTTTCTAGCATTGTAGCAGCTGGGAAGGTGAATTTTAGTAAAAGATTTTTACAGTTCCGCAAGATGGAGGCAACACTGTCTTTTCTTACTTATCAAGATAAAGAAAACCAAAATTTAGAAGAACTTGATCTTTCCTGCATTAGAAATTGGTTAAATTTAGAAAATCTGGAAATGGAGCTGCTGGAATTTCAAGAAAGCACACTCTGGAAAAAATAAATTCTATGACTTGCGTGAAACACTGGAGACGATAGAAAGGATGACAGGCAGGAGGTACAGCTGGTTCTCAGTGAAATCCTCAAAGTGTGGAATTCTCTGCCAAATAATTTTAAATCAATGAAGGAACTTGGGATTACTTTCCTTTCTTTGTTTGGATTGCGTCTTATGCTTGTGAGCAGCTGTTTTTCAACTTTGAACTATATAAAATCTGACACAAGAAACAGACTTACAGATGAGCTGAGTGCTGCATGTGTTGCTCTCAAACTTACTAAGTATGGGCCAAACATAGACAAATTATCAGCATGCGTACAGCAGCAAAAATCACATTAATTGGTCAAAAGCATACCAAATGCAAACGTTCACTTTCAAAGAGAAAAAAAGGATTGTTTGTAAAATAAAAGTTGTTTATGTGAAGTTGTGTATAAAATAAAAGTTGTTTATATCATTGAAAGCTCTGTCATTGTGTTTTTCTTTTCAGATAAAATATGGTGATGTATGAGTTATTTTTTGTAAACTAAAACCTCAGTATTCAAGTTAAATTGCCGTATGGGCACTTTGCGATACATAAGTGGGTTTTGAGTTGCAGTTTCGGCACTCGGTCTCAAAAAGGTTCGCCATCACTGATCTAGCGTGACCACCGCATAGCCGGTGAACCGCAGCCCGGATTCCATGAAGCTGCTACCGTCCGACCAGAATTCCCGGTCGGGGTCTAGCAACGGAGTGTCCCTGAGGCCCACTCTGGCTGTGTAACTGAGATCCAGAGTTTGGATGGTGTGTTCCGGCTCGATAAAGAGCCGGGCAAGAGTGTGGCTGGATTGCTGGGTAGATAATGCGGCGGCCGGGGCTGTCTATAAGTACTGACTGATATCGGGTCATGCGTTGCTGTGTGAGCCACTGAGCCCCTTTCTGTTCCAGCACAGCGGAGACAGCGTGAGGCACATAGACCGTGAGAGAAGCTCCCAGCGTGAACTTCAACGCATCCTCCACCAGTGTGCACGTGGCCGCCACCGCCCTCAGGCAGGTTGGCCACCCAGCCGAGACCAAATCCAACTGTTTGGATAGGTATGCTACCGGCCTGTGGGTATCGGCAAACTCCTGGGTCAACACCCCCTTGGCCACCCCCGACTGTTCATGTACGAAGAGGAAAAATGGCTTGGTGGGGTCTGGTAGCCCTAGCGCAGGGGCTTCTATCAGTGCCTGCTTAATATCCCGGAAGGCGGAGCCCCGTTCTGCCGTCCAATCCATGGAGCCTGTGTCCAGACCCTTGAGCATGTCATAGAGGGGCTTGGACAGAGCAGCGTAATTAGGGATCCAGTTACGTGTGTACCCCGCCACCCCAAAAAATTTTCGGAGCTCTCGCCGCGTGGCGGGTAGTTGGATTTGGGATACCGCATTCTTACGAGAGTCCGTGAGGGCCCTTTCCCCCCTTTGAAGGCGGTATCCCAAATACAACACCGAGGTCTGCGCAATTTGAGCCTCGGACTGGGAGACCCGGAAACCTTCTGCGGCCAGAAAATTCAAAAGACCAATAGTGCCTGCTAAACAAGCCGCTTCTGAGGGGGCAGAAAGGAGGAGGTCGTCCACATACTGGACGAGCCGCACATCAGGCGGGGGGGTCCAGAGCCGCAGCCGGCGCTCCAGTGCCGTGCCAAAAAGGGTGGGGCTATTCTTAAAACCCTGAGGGAGGGAGCACCATTGGAACTGAGTTTTCCGGCCATCCAGAAAGGTCCATTCAAAAGCGAACAAAGGGCGGGACTCAGGGGCGATCGCCACCGAGAAAAAGGCGTCCTTCAGGTCAAGGCAGGAGAAATAAGCGTGGTCCGGGGGCACGAGGGTCAACAGGGTGTACGGATTTGGCACCACAGCGTGGAGATCCTCAGTGATCTCATTAATCCTCCGGAGATCATGCACCATCCGGAAAGAGCCATCCCGTTTTTCCACTCCGATAACCGGGGTGTTAAAAGGGGAGGGGCACTCGACCAGAATACCAAGGCGGAGAAGGCGATCGAGGGTAGGCTGGAGTCCCATGCGCACCTTCTGTGACAAACAATACTGCCGTTGCCGCACTGGGTAGGCACCCGGCTTGAGCCGCACAATGACGGGGGGCACGTTAGGAGCCTGTATAATGTTGTCAACATCCCAGACTACCGGGTCCACAGCCCGTAGCACTGACTCCGGGATAGGGACAGACGGGACCGACCCGAGGAGAGCTAGGACCCCCTCCACCTCAGGATCCAAAACCAGCGAGCAGCCAGAGTCAGAAAACGAAATGGAGGCATGCAGTTTTGAAAGCAGGTCGCGGCCCAAGAGTGAGATGGGGCAGTCCTCCATGTTGAGGAAAGAGTGCTCAATCGCCACAGGGCCAACGGAGACGGGGGTCGGAGCAAGGCGGGGAACGAGCTGCATCTCGCCACTCGCTCCTATGACGCGCACCTCTTCCCCTGTGCGTGGGAACGGGACGGTGGAGTTCAGGACAGAATAGGAGGCTCCGGTATCAACCAACATGGGGATAGAGAGGCCGCCCACCGAGACAGGGATGATGGGGTCAGAAGGGGACAAGGAGAGCGAGGTGACTGGGGCCACCACGGGAGAAACAGCCGCCAACCCGCGGGCAGCTGGGCTATGCAATGCCGACTCGGTTGCCGGCGCCAAACCCACGGCCGGGGTAGGCAGAGCGGACGGGCCATCCGGAAGGGGGTGGGGAGTCTGATCGGGTGCACGAGGGGGGCTCTGCACGTGCTCTGGGGCATCAGAAAAAGGCTGGGCAGTTTGCAAGGGGGCCACAGCCCGCGGAGGGCGTTCCAGAACCGGCGGGGGGCACCTCGGGTGTACGAGGGGGGCGCTGAGGGCCCGGGCAGCCTTCGGAACCGGGGTGGGTTGGAGCACCCCGGCGACCACCGCAGGGGCGGCAGGAGGTAGGGGAGGGGGTTCGGGAGCAGGTGACAGGGCCCCCCCCGGGCTGGGTGAAGATCTGCGCGAGACGGCAGGACTCCACCCAAGCCGCGCGCTGCTGGACCGTAGTAGGAGAGCGCGCTAAACATGCAGGGACGCTCTCACCCCGGGCAGGGGGAGAGCTGGCAGTTCGTTCAAGCCCAAAGATCCCAGAGTCTGCCTGTTGCTCTGGCCTCCAGGTCCGGGCACCCGCGTTAAAACCGGGGCTCCGTTCCTAGGGAAGGGACCCGGGCTGGCCTAGCGGGGATTCGGGGAGACCCAGAACTGGGGGTCAAAGTAGGGGGACTGAGGCCTGAAAACCGGGGCCGAGGTCCGTCGGCGGTCGCTCCCACGATGCTGAGGTTGGCGGCCCCCCGACTCCACCCTGGCAGCACACTCACGGTGCCAGTGGCCATGTTGGCGGCAATAACTGCACTGATCTCTATCCAAAGGGGGGTTGCGTGGAGTTGATGGCCTGCGGGAGAGTCCCTGGTAACCCGAGTTTCCACCAAAGTCTCGATTCCCACCCGCGGTGGCCTGTAGGGCTCCCACTACTTCCTGCAACGAATTCTGAATCTGCTCTAAGGCCGGGGTCGTAGGAGCATATGGGGGAGTCCTGGGACCATTCCCATAAGATGATTCAAAACCATGGTCCCGGTTAGTGCCCATGGCTGCCTGTAAGGCTCCTACTAGCTGGTGGTGGCGATTCTCCTTCGCCTTCTCCTTCGCATCCTGTGCCATCTCTTCCCGCTCAAAATACACATTATTGGCCGTTTTCAGGAGATCAGCCGGATCCTTAAGGGTATTATCAGGGATCCGATTCAACTTCTTCCTGATATCTGGGGCGCTCCCACCAATGAACACGCTATTGATCAGGGGGCGATAGACCGGGTCAGCGGGATCCACCGATGTCCACATTTACGGCACTCGGAACGAATGCGTTCCATAAAGGCGTCGGGAGACTCATCCTTATTCTGGGCCAACTGATGGAGTTTGGACAGATCATGGCGGCATGGGGCGCCATTTCGGAGACCCGAAATCATAAAGCGCCGATAGTTCCCCAGTTTATCCCGGTCTGCCTCCTTGTTCACATCCCACCCTGGGTCTAACTCGGGAAACACCTCAGCCAACATGGCGGGGTGCGCTCCTTCCTGATGGTCATCTACATATTGGGTGGCTTCGATTCTAGCAGCCTGCATAACCAGAACCCTCTCCTCCCCGGTCAAAAGGAGTCGTAGCAGTTGCTGAATATCAGCATAAGTGGGCAAGTGGGTCGCAAAAATGAACTCTACAAGTTGGGATCAAAGTCGCTAAAGGGGATCAGCGTAGTGTATACTTGAGGGGCGATCTCTCTTTCCAATTGTACAGATCAGAGGCGAGTAAAAGGGAACATGCGGAAGCCAAGGGAGCGGGGCTCGCTTGGGGTTGGGGTCATTCCCATCTGATGCAATGGATGGGAAACATGCCCGCTGGGATGCCGCCTGGTACTTTTGATTCGACCCCCCACCTGGAGGCGCATCCGGAGGGCATGCACCCTAGCCGGGTAGCTACACCACCACTATCTGAGCTCGCAGGAGCCGGGGTGGATGGGAAAGACGGGGTATCGACCATCTCGGTGGAAGGGGAGGCAGCCGACCGTGGGGAAGACCAGGTTGGAGCCAGACCCGGGGACCTCCTGAGGGCAGACTGCAAACTTTGAACTTGGGAGGCCACTGGCCCAGCATCTGTCAGCCAAACGCTGTTCGGCTGGGGTCCCGTGGGAGGAGGGTCCCGGAGGAGCCTGACTCCCGGTGGGATGAGGTGGCCAGACTCCCCTTCTGGGGGAAGGTTGAGGTCAATGCGTAAGCCGTGAAGCCCGAAGAGGAGGGGCCATCCCCCCATCTGAGTGAGGGGCGGTGAGGCACCATCCGGGCGAGGCCCTCACGGCATCGGACCGCACTCGGGGAAAGCGCTAGTGGCCTGCTGTCCAAACAAGCTGGAGAGCTTCCGTTCCTAGCCACGCTCGGTGGGGGTTGGGGCTATGCTTGCATTACTGGGGAAATCTAATAGATCATCTGGGGGGAGGGGGCAGGATATCCATGGGGTGACCCCTAAAACTACTACTGACTCCGGTGGACGCCTGCAAGCTCCACCACTAACATAATTTTGGTTCCCTGAACACAGGTATAACTCTTGGGGTTTCTGTCAGACCTCCATGAAGGTCCTCTCCAATGTCTTAGCCACCAGCTAGCAACCCAATTGCTTCTTGGGACTTGATACAAATTCTGGAGGACAGGCCAGCTAAGTGAGGCAGTCACCGTAGAGCCAGTAGGACAAACTGTAGTTGGTCCATTCACCCACTTGCACCACAACTCCAGCTTTCTCTTAGACACCGGAGACTTGCGACTGAGCTTATCCCAGTTGGCACAGGGCCTTGAAACCAACGAGGGGTGGATTCTGGGGAGAGACTTGGGAGCTTCCATCCTTAGACCCACAGGCTCCCATTTCCTAACCAACTCTGCTTCGCTGATCTCGGACAGGCTTCTGTTCCCGTCCTTCTCGGACCAGACACCCGTTCGACAAATTCCTGAACCTAAGGAACCGCTAGGTTTAAACCACAGCCTGGGTTCTTTCTTGTCCTTCCTGGACCCAACCCCTTAATACCGAGGCCCTCCGTTCCTTCTTTAAGACTACCACAGAACTCTCTCTCTCTCTCTCTCACAGGATCTCGATCCCCTTTTCCCTTAAGGTCCGTCTCCCACCTGTCCTGCAGAGGGCGATCCACAACCTCCGACCAAACAAGACCTCCGATCTCCGAACCACTGCAACCAAGCCGTTCTCCGGAACTGCACTCCGCCAGTCGGGTCGGTTCCACCGAAAAACAATACCGGTTCTCCGGTAGGTTCAAGAAAATCCCGGACGAGCTAACTGTTACCGCGCTGCTCAGGGTAACACTTTCCTTTTCGGAAGTATCCCGCTCTCGGCAGCATGGGAACCAAAGCAAGACCCGACACGCAGCTGGGATAAATAAAGAGTGATTTATTGAGATGCTGACCTAAGTGTCAGCACCTCCCTTCCTTTCAACAACTGCGCTGCCCTAGCAGCCTTACAATCCCTTAAATTTACACTTTCTCCCGTCGAGGGCCCGGGAGAATCGGGCAACCCACCACCATTCATTAACAGAATTCAAAACAACCAATCATTCATTTGCAACCTGCAGGAACCAATCAGGGTTGGGTAAGCATTCACTTTTTGAGGTTCCCGCCAGCGTGGGACGAGGCGATGGCGTGTCCACTGGCGGGAAAGCACAAAAGGTTTCCGCAGGCGTCCGGGGTCAGGAAGCAGAGGGTGATGGCCAGAGCTTCCTTATCTGCCTGCTGGCGGAGTTAGGCAGGGCGAGTAACTTCGACTGAGGTCTTCCTTTGTCCGCATGCATCAGGAACCTATACGCACGTGAATAGGATGTGTACCCAGATTGGGCGGAGATGGCTCTCTGCCTTGCCCAGACTGGGTTCCCATACAGTCACAAATACAAAGAAACTTACAAATCTTATTTCACTATCTAATACGGGTAATTCCCTATCTAGCTAAGCGCCCAGAGAACAGGACAGTTTGTAAACCTTAATTCGAACACAGTCCAGAAGTGGAGGAATTTCA
>NW_025950326.1:0-9966 GCF_021028975.2 Sphaerodactylus townsendi | reverse complement strand
CTCCCTTTTACAGTGATTATGTCTGCACTCACCCTCTCAAAATGATTCTTGGCCGCCATTATGTGATTTTCCTTTTCAAAAAAGTTATGTGTTGAATCAATGCTTCTATGCTTCACAGCCTTGTGCTACATTCTATACTCCTCATACACTTGAAGCTTCAGAGACTGGTCCTCCCAAAATAAAAGAACAAACAGAGGCCCTTTCCGCACAGGCCTAATACAGCGAAGCCGCTGTTTTCCCACCTTGCTTCCTGAGCTGGTTTACGGGAGGGGCCGGCGCTTCCAGCCACTGCCATGCTTAACAGCAGCAGCTGGAAGGTTTCATCCCTCCCTCTTCGTGCAATAGCTTCCACCTACCTTCTCTGCAACCGTCTGGCATGTTGCTGATGCCTGGGGACACACCCGCCTCTGCTATCATTGGAGCAGTCATATTGCGGCAGTGGGCGTGTCCTCTCTTGGCCTTGGCGACGCGCTGTGACACCTCGCAGAGAAGGTAGGTCGACTGGGCGACAGCCCAGTGCGGTGCCATCGTCCCGGTAGTTTCCCGTCATGTACGCTGACCCAACCCCCACCGTGGCTGTGCGGAAACGGCCAAAGAAATGCTGCAAATAAACAGACGAGGGGGAACTGGGTGGGCTCAGAAAATGGCGCCAAGCAGGAAGTGCAGAGAAGCAGAGAAGCACGAGCAACATAGTAAGTAGATTGCACAGCAACTGAAGAAGTTTTCAAAACGTATTAGCCAGAGAATTGATTTAAAGAGGGATTCATTGAAAACATTTTGAGGCTGGAAATAAAAAGATTCAAGTATTAAAACATCGTGTGAACTCCCATGATGAAAATATTTTCTTCCTTGTCTCAAAATTTTTAAAAGGTTTGTGCGGAAAGGGCCAAGATGTATCATCCAGGGCTTTTAATTGTATCAGAGAAGGTTGGGATTCTGTTGCTGTGGCTAGGAATGTCTGAGTCATCAGATGCAAAAACAAAGGCTGTTTCCGCACGGCCAAATAACAGCACATTAGGGACGGAAAAAACGCTTCGTCCCTAGGGTGCTGTCGCCACAGGAAGGGCTTGCCGCGACTTCAGTTCACCCTCGGAGTGGTGCGAAAGGGCGCTCGCTTTAAACCTCGCTTCAATGACGGAGGCTTTTGCAAAGCCGCATCTTCCAGTTGATCCAGTGCAAACTGCAACGCTGGGACACCATCGATTTTCCCGTCATTTCCACTGATTCCGTACCTATTCAGTAACGCTCTGGAAGGCTTCCGAGATCGCCCCCTGGTCGCCCTCTGATCCCCGGAGGCCGGAGGGCAAGTGGGCGGGTCCCTGTAGTCCTCCAGAGAGACATTACTCATTGGCAGGTTGGTTGGAGGGGGGGTTACCCAAATGTGGCACTGTACGGAGCCGCCTCTCCAGCTGGGGAACAATTCGGGGCCGCTCAAACAGTACCATGCACTCGGCAGTTTCTCCCACGCCTGGCACAATTCATGCCGGTAGAGCTGCATTTCCGCATCTAAAAGGAATGGAATGAGATTATGGTACAGCCAGAGATTCTCTTGATAGAACTATAAAAGAAACCTTTGAGGTCTTGGTTCCATTGTCGAAAGAAGATACGGTTGAGCTTTCAGCAATCGGAGACCGCCGTTTCGCTGCTGAACATGTTCTAAACTCTGAAAATGGGCGTCCTGGTATAAAATGCATTAATGTGGTAAGTTTTGTTTTGTTCCCCAGCCTAAAATGTTCATGATGGGTATCATTTTGTTATGGGGGTAGGGGGTGGCATCCTTTCAAAGCGGCCCAACGTTGTGCTCCACAATATTCAGTGCTCCTTCCTCAATGAGTTAACTGCCCATATTTTTGTTTGCATTTCCTCTTGATGAGGGTCTGACAATGTCTCCTCAATTGAGATTTGCAACAGCATCTTTTTAAAAATGATATATATTGTGTCAAGGTGGGTTTATTTCATATCGTCGGTTAATGGTTTCAAGCAAAGCTAAAGCTTTTCTTTTCAGTAATGAGGTTTACCAAGATTAATACATATGATAAATATGCAGTTTTCCAAAAATGAGATTATTGCAGTCTCGCTTCTGTATTACACTTTTGAAGCTATGATCAATGACATTTATTTACATAACAGCAGCACTGCAGTCCCATCTTCTTTGAAGAACAAAGTGAAAGTCCCCTTTTTTTGTTCGTTTGTTTGCTGAGTTTTCCTTTTACAATGCCAATTGTTTGGCGACAGGGAATGCCCCAGCCTACAGATCTGGAGCCGCTGATTAAAACAACGTTAATCAGTTCATGTTAAAATACTCTTTTATGCAAGCCTGGAAAATGAAGGTGACCCATGATCCGAATCAAATACAAAGTGAATTGACTTCATATGTTTTTAAAAGGCTGCTGAGGAAGAGGGTGGATTTCTTTGGAAAGGAAAAAAAAGAATGACATGGAAACATAGGCTTGGCTCCATGGATAATTTCCATGGATAGAAGGAGTCGCCATCCATGGGGAGTGACTTTCTTGCTTTCCTGCCTCTTGCTGCAGCCTTGGCTAAGTGGTAGAACCTCTGCTTGGCATGTCGAAGGTCCCGGGTTCAATCCCCAGCATCTCCTGGTTAGATGATGAAACAGTAGATGATGTGAAAGGCCTTTACTGAACAACGTGGAAACCTGCTGCCAGTCTGAGTGGGCAACACTGACCTTGCTTGACCAAGTATTCAGTATAAGACAACTTCCTGTGTACACTGTGTACACAGGGAGCAGCAATAGCATAGTGGTTAAAAGCAGATGTACTCTAATCTGGAGGAACTGGGTTTGATTCCCCGCTCTACCACTTGAGCTGTGGAGGCTTATCTGGGGAATTCAGATTAGCTTGTGCATTCCCACACATCATCATCATCATCATCATCATCATTATTATTATTAATAATAATAATAATAATAATAATTATACTTGTATACCGCCCTCCCCCGGAGGGCTCAGGGTGGTGAACAACAAGGTATACAATAGAGCACAAAATAAAATCAATAATACCAAAGTTAGTTAAATAAGTGATTATAGCTCTATACACATTAAACTAAACTCAAGAAATGCTAGCTGAGTGACTCAAGGAAGGGCGAGTTCTTCAGAGCCCTCTCAGTCTCACCTAATCACAGGGTATGAGAGCGTGAGGGGGGAAGGGAAAGAAGTGTCCAGAGCCTCTTTGGAATCTCCTTACAGGAGAGAAAGGAACATATAAATCCAATTCTTCTTCTTTTTCTTCTTCTTCTTCTTCTTCTTCTTCTTCTTCTTCTTCTTCTTCTTCTTCTTCTTCTTCTCCTCCTCCTCCTCCTCCTCCTCCTCCTCCTCCTCCTACTACTACTACTACTACTACTACTACTACTACTACTACTACTACTACACAGGCCTTCTGAAATGCCATTCAGTGGGGACAGAACCATCAGGAAAATCATAGAGGCTGGGGTGTCAGCAAAAGAGGAAAATTGGCAAAACAAATCACAAGAGAAGGTCTATTGTCCCACCTCCTAATGGCAAGGAAAAGAAGAAGAGTCAGCAGCCTGGCTGTCTCCTCCCACTGAGTCTTGCTCAGTGGTCTACCTCTTTAAGGGCTTGGGCTGCAGACCATGCCTGCCTATTGATTTGGGAAACAGTTGGCTTGGGATCCTCCATGCACGCCTGCACACCTACCTTGGACAGAGTTAGGGCTGCCCCTTGGTTGAGCCTGGCATGAATTGAAGGGATCCAGGTAAGGGGGGGGGGAGGAAAGCCAAAGCGACAGCCCAAGGTCCCCCAGTAGGCTTCATGTGTGGAAGCAGGGAAACAAATCCAGTCCACCAGATAAAGGTCCACTGCTCATATAGAGGACTGGGGAATCAAACTCAGTTCTCCGAATTAGAGTCTGTCACTCTTAACCACTACACCAGGTTGGCTCTCGTGGGCTGCTGTAATATGGCTGTGGGCTGTATTTCTCTGGGGCTCCTTCCACACATGCAGAATAATGCACTTTCAAACTGCTTTCAGTGCTCTTTGAAACTGTGCGGAATAGCAAAATCCCCTTGCAAACAGTTGTGAAAGTGGTTTGAAAACGCATTATTCTGCGTGTGCGGAAGGGGCCTGGGAGAATCACAGCTGTTGGAGACAGGCCCAGTTCCCATGCTGGGGGCGGAGAGCTCTTCTCCTCTTCCCAACTCCTGTCCCTGCCTTTTTTTTGCATCCAGCCAAACAGTTGCCTATACATGATTTACCTCGTTCCTGCCGTTCACCTTATGGGGTGCCCTCTCACTGCCTGATGTTCATAGATAGCCTGCACCACCGTCCAAGTTTTCAGCGTCCGAGAGCAGCTGTATTCTCGTGAGAGTGGATACGCGTACGTTTCGCTGTAAGCTGCTGGGAAAAGGGCATGGAAAGTCAGCAGCGAACTTTCGCTAAAGTCTTCTGGGCCCTCCCAGTTCCTCCAGTTTTCAGGTTATATTGACATTGTTCCTGGTTGTATAAGTTCCGCCAGCAGTGAGTGGTCGCGAATGTGAACTTTCAAACTGATCCCAGCAGTAATAAATTGTTCGAGGCACTTCCGCAAAATTGGCTAATTCAGCATCAGTACCACTCACCATATTGTGGCGCATTGCTGTTGGAGGGATACCTGCAGAGGTGGGATCCAACCAGTTCTCACCACTTCCTCCGGAAGTGCATACTCACGTCTTTCTGAGTCGCCCGGCAGCGTTGTCTAAAGCAACCTCCCTGCCCAACAGCGACAGGATGCGCGTGTGTGCGGCGGAAAGTTAATTGTTCGAACCCCACCGCCGGCCGGAAATCGGTTATTAAAAATTTTGGATCCCCACGACTGGATAATTCCTGCCCTAGGTATAGAGTAGACGAATGATTGATGGTTCTCCCAAATTAAACCGGAAACCAATGAGTTTAAGCCGCGCCGCACCATCTGTATCTCTCCGCATTCTCCCACGCACAAATTGTTTGCCAGTTAGGCTCGCCAGGTGCCGCGTTTGTTGTTCAAACTACCAGAAATTTTGATCACTCTCGCCCCACCGGATGCCCAAAACAGCCTGGAGGGCAGAAATGGTCTGGCCAAAATTAAAAGCGGGGGGGCAGTAATGCTGTTCCCTGATAGAATGGTCATCACTTTCAGTACAACCTCAGCATCAGCGGCGTGCCAGCAAAATGCCTAGAAATCACCCCATAACAGTACGCCCAGCGGCTTCCCCTGAGCATGACGAAGCGCTCTCCAGATCACACTGGAACCCGCAGCAACATGTCGGCTGCAAATAATGATGCTAATGTACCTGCCTTCCCAGTTGCCAGGCCATGCCTAATCCAAAGCCCACCCCAAACCTTATGCAGTCATCTCTCATTGGTGGAAAATCAAGTCAGCTGGTGATATTCATTACATGTCCTCCAGTTGAAGCGGCGATATCCTTTTTTGCCTTCTGGAGGGTGGGGAACCACCTGGGTGAATCCTCTCCACAACTACACTGGACTCTTTTGGTTGGGATAAACATTTTGGCCATAGCCATTCTTTAGTAAATCCTCAAACCGTAAAGGAAGCGTGATATGTAGCATGGGTCTTCATCCAATGGCCGGTCCGTTTTATAGCCAAGCTCAAACGGGCGGATGCCCTG
Organism: Sphaerodactylus townsendi; assembly: GCF_021028975.2. Classification (NCBI taxonomy): domain Eukaryota; kingdom Metazoa; phylum Chordata; class Lepidosauria; order Squamata; family Sphaerodactylidae; genus Sphaerodactylus; species Sphaerodactylus townsendi. Next base: position 4,343 of record NW_025950326.1, on the reverse strand, counting down.
TATTGGTTGTCTTTGTTCCGCTGAAGCGCTTCCTGCTGGTGGGCAGACACTTCCTGGCAAGAGGTGATCCTTCTATCTGTCAGCCCGGCAGGGCGGTTGCCTCTTGCTGCCGTCGGCACTTCCAGATCACTACCCATGTGCCACCGCCGAAAGGCTATGACAGAAACATGCAACAACAGAATTAATCCCTGGGAGAAGTGGGTGGGCAACCGCCGGCCACGGAGTACATGAAGCGACCAAAGCAGCGCTTTCCGACAAAGGCCATTCCGCTTCCCCCTTTGCGACCGCCAGCCCTGGCCCAACAAGCCTGGGCCTCGCTACTGCTTAAAGCTAGTGAAGTGGTCACCTTTGCTCCACTCTATCCTAAATTCTTATAGGCAACCGCCGCCAGTGGGTGATTCACAGCTGTCTTTGTCTTTCAAGCCCCAATGCAGCCAGCTTTTGGTTCACAGACAACTTAAGCAGTGCCCATGTTCCAAATTCGCCTCCAATTTTCCCTTCAGTCAAAAATGAGTGGGTAGGAAAAAGATGCACAAATGTTTGGTAAGGAACACCCCGCTGATAAGCAGGGAGAACATGATGAGAAATGGGGCACTGAATACTGCTCAAGAACCCACAACTGTGTTTCTTTCACAAAAGTGCATCTGTGTTTTCCTTGGCGGTGGGGAAGCTGTGCAGATGGCAACTCTTTCACAAACCGTTCTTCTCTAATCGCGAGAGCAATTTGGAAATAAATAGTCTCCAAAACTATCTAAATTCTCCCATACAAGCAGCGCCTCCTGAAGTGGGAAATATTCTCTGCCTCTGCTAAATAATACAGAAAGCAAATGAAACGTATATAGCAGATGTTGTTAACACAATTATGTTGCTGATCTGGGTGTGCTTCCTCGTCCATTATTCATAAAAAAAGTCTTCGCAGAGAAGTGGGACGACCCAAGGGTGTAAGATGTGGGATTTTTTTGAGCACTGCACTTCTGTGCCCCGTTTGATGTTAGTGGGGGCAGCTAGAAAGAGCCCAACTTTTAACTCGAAACTTTAAACTTGAGTCTTAGCAAAAGGCTGGCGGCGTGTGACCTTTTACAATTCAAGAGCCAAACTTTGTCAAAACTCCAAGCAAGCGATAAGAAGCTGGTAAAAGAAATCCCATGTGCAGAGCTGAATGGTAGAACTTAGCATCACTGATCACTGACATGTTAATAATCTATAAAATTTTCTGCAGGTTCTTTATTAGAAAGCGGCATAATAAGTATACAGAGGAACACCCTGCATGATTGTTTTAGTGCATTGGTTTACATCTGCCCATTGTTCACGCTTATGTAGCCCCTCTGTTCAGAATGGGTTGACCCAGAAAGGAGTGGAGACTCAGAGCAGCAGAAGGCTGTAAAAACTGGTGAAGTTGGAGGAAGCAAGGCTACCAGGCTGGGACCTTGATTGAATTCTTTATAAGCTCTTAACACCTTGTTTAAGGTAACTGCAAAGTTGTTGGGAACTAGTGGGAAGGGAGTTGTTTGTTTTTGCTATATTGTAAATGTTAGAATTTATTGTGTCAAGGGGGGCTATGTATGTAGTTGATGGGAGTTCTTTTGGGGACCTTCATCATCTTGGATCCCATTCACCAAGCCTCTGAAGTCTTCATAAGCCAACCACCAGCAGGAAGAATTGGACTTGGCATTATCAGCAGATTGTAAATATAAGGACTTGAAATGCAACCTAAAAGGACTGTAAATTGTTAATGTTAAATGTTAATGTTAAGGAAGTAAACCATTTTGTTTTAAATTTAGTTCTTTGCAACTCCTTCCAAGTTCTGCCCCACAGAACCCACAGATAGAGGTTACACTTACATCCCTGGCAGCATTTAAGAACATAAGAACATAAGAACATAAGAACTAGCCTGCTGGATCAGACCAGAGTCCATCTAGTCCAGCATTCTGCTACTCGCAGTGGCCCACCAGGTGCCTTTGGGAGCTCACATGCAGGATGTGAAAGCAATGGCCTTCTGCTGCTGCTGCTCCTGAGCACCTGGTCTGCTAAGGCATTAGCAATCTGAGATCAAGGAGGATCAAGATTGGTAGCCATAGATTGACTTCTCCTCCATAAATCTGTCCAAGCCCTTTTTAAAGCTATCCAGGTTAGTGGCCATCACCACCTCCTGTGGCAGCATATTCCAAACACCAATCACACGTTGCGTGAAGAAGTGTTTCCTTTTATTAGTCCTAATTCTTCCCCCCAGCATTTTCAATGAATGCCCCCTGGTTCTCGTATTGTGAGAAAGAGAGAAAAATTTCTCTCTGTCAACATTTTCTACCCCATGCATAATTTTATAGACTTCAATCATATCCCCCCTCAGACGTCTCCTCTCCAAACTAAAGAGTCCCAAACGCTGCAGCCTCTCCTCATAAGGAAGGTGCTCCAATCCTTCAATCATCCTCGTTGCCCTTCTCTGCACTTTTTCTATCTCTTCGATATCCTTTTTGAGATGTGGCGACCAGAACTGAACACAGTACTCCAAGTGCGGTCGCACCACGGCTTTATATAAGGGCATGACAATCTTTGCAGTTTTATTCTCAATTCCTTTCCTAATTATCCCCAGCATAGAGTTTGCCTTTTTCACCGCTGCCATGCATTGAGTTGACATTCCCATGGAACTATCAACTAAGACGCCCAAATCCCTTTCCTGGTCTGTGACTGATAGCACTGACCCCTGTAGCGTGTATGTGAAGTTTGGATTTTTTGCCCCTATGTGCATCACTTTACATTTCGCTACATTGAACTGCATTTGCCATTTCTTAGCCCACTCACCTAATTTATCAAGGTCCGCTTGGAGCTCTTCGCAATCCTTTGTGGTTTTAACCACCCTACATAATTTGGTATCATCTGCAAACTTGGCCACCACACTACCCACCCCTACTTCCAGGTCATTTATGAATAAGTTAAAGAGCACTGGTCCCAAAACGGATCCTTGGGGGACACCACTCCCTACATCTCTCCATTGTGAGAACTTCCCATTTATACCCACCCTTTGTTTCCTGTTCCTCAACCAGTTTTTAATCCATAGGAGGACTTCCCCTCTTATTCCTTCATTGCTGAGTTTTCTCAACAGTCTCTGGTGAGGAACTTTGTCAAAAGCCTTTTGGAAATCCAAGTAGACAATGTCCACTGGTTCCCCCTTATCCACATGTCTGTTTACACCCTCAAAGAACTCTAGTAAGTTTGTAAGACAGGACTTGCCTCTACAAAAGCCATGCTGACTCTTCCTCAGCAGGTCTTGCTTTTCTACATGTTTAATAATTTTATCTTTAATGATAGATTCTACTAATTTACCAGGAACAGATGTCAAACTGACTGGCCTGTAATTTCCCGGGTCCCCCCTAGACCCTTTCTTAAAGATTGGTGTGACATTGGCCATCTTCCAGTCTTCAGGGATGGAGCCTGATTTCAGGGATAAGTTGCATATTAAAGTGAGAAGATCAGCAATTTCATGCTTGAGCTCTTTAAGAACTCTTGGATGAATGCAATCTGGGCCAGGGGATTTGGTAGCATTTAGTTTATCAATGGCTGCCAGAACTTCTTCCTTGTCTACCACTAACTTCGCTAGTTCCTCGGATTCACCTCCTAAGAAGCTTGGTTCAGGTGCAGGAATTTTCCTCACCTCCTCTTGGGTGAAGACAGATGCAAAGAATTCATTCAGCTTCTCTGCAATCTCCCTGTCACCTTTTAGCACACCTTTTGTTCCTTCATCGTCTAACGGACCTACCGCTTCCCTAGCTGGCTTCCTGCTTTTGATGTACTTGAAGAACTGTTTGTTGCTAGTCTTGATGTTCGCAGCCATGCGTTCCTCATAATCCTTTTTTGCCTCCCTTACAGCTAACTTGCTTCTCTTTTGCCACCATTTGTGTTCTCTCTGGTATTCTTCATCAGTTAAGTTGGACTTCCATTTTCTAAAAGACATCTTTTTTTTCCTAATAATTACCTCAACCTCCCTTGTTAACCATGGTGGCTTTCTTTTGGACTGGGCGCTGCCTTTCCTAACCTGCGGAACACATTCCAGCTGAGCTTTTAAGACTGTGTTTTTAAATAACCTCCAAGCATGGGGGGGGGACCCCCCCAGCCTTCAACCTCCATGGACAGCAATGCAGAAAACTCAACGCAGAGAAAAGATTCTTGGGCAAATTTCTGGAATGTTCCTGCATGGGGTGCATTTTTGGACGTATCAGCACCAAAATTTCAGGATATCATCTGGAGACTGTCTCCTGATGATATGCTGAAATTTTAGTGCTGATATGTCTAAAAATGCACCCCCTGCACGCACCAATGTCCTGGTGCAAAATATTTTTGGTCGTGGT
>NW_025950325.1:0-9976 GCF_021028975.2 Sphaerodactylus townsendi | reverse complement strand
CACACCGACCCGACCCCTCTGGGACCGTTCGCATGGACGGTCCCAGAGCTGCGCCGTCGTCAGAATGACTCACCTGTCCTGCGGCCCTCCAACACGTTGCCGAGGCCAGGGGACATGCCCCCTTGCCCTGCGCGACCGCTTCAGGACCGCCTCAGCAATGTGCCGGAGGGCCGCAGGACAGGTGAGTCGCCCGGTCAGGGGGGAGGGAAGGCGCCTGGAAGCCGCTGCCGTTCGCCCGGCAGCAGCTCCAAGCCGGCGTTTCCCTGTGCGAATGGCTCCCTGGGGACGGCGTTTTTGCCGTCCCCAGGGCGCCATAAACCGCCCATGCGAAAAGGGCCTTAGAGAAAAACAGTAAGTCTCTGCTCCTTTTGTTGTAGAATTATAACTGGGGGAAAGTATGGGCAGCATATTTTCCGCCCAGGAGATTGCAATAGAAGCTATCGGCTTTAAATTGGCTCACATCGGGAATCAGGGACCTCCGGTGTGATCAAGGCAAGAGATTTTGAAAAACCTCCAAAAGCCTTCTGGTGGCACAAAAGGCAAAAATTGCAGGAAAAATAGTAGCTTATTGCTAGGTGTTGATGTGACATTCCCAGCAATCCTGTTCAAAACTAGCTGTTCTTTTGATATTATCAAAATAAATGATGCTAGATGTTAAGGTGCCTTTGGACTTCCATTTTATTTTGCTATAATTAATACCTCTGCCCCTTTGGAATTATTCTTTCTGAACATTCTTGGAGAATTGTCAGAAAAAAAATCTCCACAAGTTCTCTTGAGCTGGCTTTTAATTGAATAAAGCTATTTGTGCATAACAGCTCAGATTTTTTTCCCCTGTGTCATCAAAAATAAATCTTTGTTTTGGCAATTTGTGTGGCACTGAAGCACCTTGCAATTTCCATAGCAACTATGACCATGGGGTAAACAAACAAAAGAGGGGGAAAATAACTCTAAAACAACAGAATGAAGTGCCCTAAAGGTAAAGAATGAATACACATGCAGGACCAACAAATTCAATTGTAAAAATTATGTAAATAATTCACATGAGTATGTACATGAGCCCATTGTATTGTTTATTACAATGGGCTTTACTGCTAGTGTCATTTGTGGCCAATGATATTAATAGTAATATGTATGTAATAAATCAACTTTAAAAAAATAAGAACTATCTGATCATGGGATCTCATTCGGGCAACTATACTGTTGAGACTAGTGTGGGTTTTGACCACTGAGAAAGGCCATTTGGCCCAAACATTTGGTCAGGGTAGGAAACTGGATTTGTTTGTCCTGTTGTATTATAATTGAATTTGTTGACCCTAAACATGTATTCATTCTTGACTTTGGGGGTACTTAATTCTACCAATTGAAGATGATAGCCTGGCATCTGGCAGGAGGTCCAATCTCACAAATTTCAGATATTAGACACTGTTGCCTGTGGCATGTATCTGACCATTTCAATCAGCAAAATTTGAAGTCTTCTTCCAGCCTAAGAAGGCTTTCTCCAACTTTCTCCAACAAGAGCCACTTAAATTTAGAGGTATGCAACTTAGGCTGGAGAAAGTCTTCAAACTTTGCTGAATGGAGTGGTAAGATATATGCCAATAGGTTTTACAAATTTGTTTTGTCACTGTTAAATTGACTGAGATCTTCTAGGGTCACTGACCATGTCCAAGGTATCATAAAATTAGGTGCTCAGACAGATATATTACAATGCCATTGGTTCCACCCTAAAATTAATACAAAACCATCAGAACAGACAATTACAAAATGATGCACCATAAACTTTGTAACCTCAAATTAAAATTAATCAAATAATTTCTTCTAAATTTCATACCAATGACCTCTTTAGATGTGCTGACAAATGCATCTTATGACAATTTGTTCTGCTTTGCTTCGTTGCAAAGCTGGCAGTTGAATTTTTCATAAATTTGTTTACATTGTCTTTTCTTTATCTTGCTAATATTGTTTGACATCACTTCATAACTAACAATCCAGTCCAGAGGAGGAGAGATGACCTCTGGGGACTTAAACACCAGGCAAATGTTTTAGCTTAGGAGGAGACTGCTGCTTGGCGGGTAATTAGATCGGCTTACAGTTCCATGGTGCCCAACTTGGAAGCCATTTGTCCTGGCCAGGCCTGCTGGTGCAAAATGCTATGTTCCATGGGATGGAACCAGCCTTAGTCGACTTCCACTTGCCTGTCTGGCAGCTGTGTGTCAGCAAAACCAACCTGGAGATATGCCACAATTTTTGTGGCATATCACTGCTTTCCCCTATGGAAGATTTTTGGATGGATTCTTTTTTTTTCATGCTGGAGGGGCGGGGCAATGCCAAAGAGGTGCTGCGCCTGCCCACCAGCACAATCTGGATTGGGCTGAAAATCAGATTGCTTTATAAAAGACAGGTTTGGATTTATACCCCGTTTTTCTCAAATGTAAGAATCTCAAAGCAGCTTACAAAGACCTTCCTTTCCTCTCCCTGTAACTGATACCTTGTGAGGTGGGTGGGAAAGCCCCTTGTTGGGGTCTCCATAAGTTGGCTGCAATTTGACAGCACTCTATGTACAAACAAAAGCTATGTTTACATTTACAAACTATTCATAGAAGCTCAAATGATCACACTGAAATCATCAACAAATTGGGAAAACATCCAGGAAACACAACACTTATTCAATTGACTTCAGATGCCCTTAGAAGTGGCATGGCATTGTGATGTCATCTTAATTATTAGTGCTCATCAACAAAGGTTGAAAAAATATGACATATATTGTGGAACAACATTTTCCCCAAATCCCTTGCAGTAGGCCTAAAACTAAGAAATGGCTTCTCTCCAAGTGAAAGATGGAAGCAATTGGGAAGATTTGTGTGAAAAGAAAGCATAGCACTGAGATTCTGGCAAGATACAGAGAGGAGGGAGGGAGGGAGGGAGAGAGAGATGAAGTGGACAAAAGCGCTTTGCGGTGCAGGGTCTTTCTCTTTGTGACTCTAATATAGGGTTGCAGATCTGCTAATCTATAGTAGTGCCTCTGGCCTCCAGCTGTGCTTTACATATGTTGTCATAAAGAAAGCAAAATACTACAAAAAAGGGGATAAGCCTCCAGTGTTCTCTCATTCAAGGGCAGCCAATGCACTAGCCCCCAGAATTTTACATAAGCACTGGCTCCAAGAGCTTCATATCAACTAGTGAGTGCTTATAACAAGATCCCAAGCCAACATATTTTCTAAGAAACTTTTGTTGTTTAAAGATAATTAAGTTTGTTCATAGTAAATATACTAATTCGTATTAATACAGACTTGGAGCATTCTGTGTTTTAAATGTAATGAATTTAACTCCATATCCACCTTCTTTAATATATTTTGTCAATCTTAATATAACTGCAAGACATTCTATATAGATGGTGAAATGCAGTGCAGATAAAGGACATCCCTATCATATCCTATGATAATGTGAAGAACCCAGAGATTATGTTTGTAGGTATACTCTCAGCTGATTTCATGATATAAAAGGTGAAAATACATCTTTTATATTGAATATCTTCATACTGTGAAATAAGAATGGCCTCTCTAGCTTGTCAAAGGCTTTCCAAATATCTTTGTATATTAAATATTTTTCTTTCTTAACCATTGCCCAATTCATAATAGTGAAAGCCTATCTAGTGTTATCCAAGAATGTCTTCCTATGATAAACCCATTGGATCTGGATGAATTCATTCAGTCATAACTTAGAGCTATAATGGCTGTAAAAATGGTAATTAATGTTAATCAGAATTAATGCTCTACAAGTTCTCAATTTAGAAAAGTACTTATTTTGAATAGTAAAATAAGTACTCTTTTAAATCTAGAAGTTTAGTCATCTTTCCTTAATTTCCTCAAGAATCTTTTATTAGTAGTACCGGACATTTTTATTCTGAAGGAACAACATTAAAAAGGGTCAACTACAACCGGAGCGATTTGTAGACAGAAGATTACATTAGAATGCGCCTGGATGAAGAAACTGGCTAAACTTGTCTCGCGGATAAACAATGGCAACGTCTTGCTGTGCCCAACAGGACTTAAAAGGCTGAACTAGTTACCCTACAGGAACTTCACTATCTGGGGCTGTGGCCGGTGAAACACTCAGAACTTTAATAATAGTTCGGACATGGCAAGAACCTTCCTATGGAAAGAACGACATGTGCTAACTGGCCCAGAGAAAAATGCATTACTAATTGGTCTGGAGAAAAACACCTTGCCCCAATAGAAGCTTAATAGGATATTAATGCCTCCATTAAAAAGCCAGGCGAGTTTTCTTCTGATCAGTTGGCAATCATATTTAACTGTAATCCTTCTGTTTTGTAGTCTTGTTTTTTCGACAGAAATCCTTAGCAAGTCTACCCAGAATCCTGTGCAGTATGAGTCAATGTGACTTACTGGTACTCTCAGGAAATGTTTTTTTGGATGGTACAAACCTCGTCCTATATTCTAACTCGCCTGTTTTCTTCTATTGCTGAAACTTTCTCTACTCTTTCTTCTACTCTGGCATGAACACAAAACACAATCCTTCTCTATTGCTGCATGCGATGACCCTCCCCCACTTTCTATCTCCTGCTGCAAGAGTCTTTCTCTTCCTTTATGATATTCCAAATTTCTGTGTTTTTCAGTTAAAGATCCTATCTCTTGCTACACAATGGCTATGGAGGTGTCAACAAATCAGCAAATTTGTTTCAATATATCTGTGCAACCCGTTTCTGCAACCTTCTTTATTTGTGATAAAATCATACCATCTGATTAAGTTAGGATCCATTTCCTAATCCAAAGGAAACTATAGTGATGTAGAGCTACTTTAGTCTGGACTAACCTATCCTGTTTCCATTCTCAGATTTGTATCCTCCTACATACAAAATGTTTGAAGTACTTATTATTTAGGTTAGAACCTAAGGTATGATAATTTAACAAAGCATGACCATGGCTATCTATCACTCAATAATTTATTACAATTAAGGACTTGGTAAATTTTGTAGACATATACAGCTGAATATTATAGTGCTCACATAAAAGGCACCCAAACCACAAAACTTCACATAGAAGGCGATGCCCTGTGCGAATTCTGGCTCATTTGTATAGACCTGTTGCTTTAGATTTTTTGGCCTTGATTTGCGTAGTATTGGTCGTTCGGCGGTGGCTTCTAAGGACGCTTCATTATTTGCCATTTTGAACACCTATCAGTTCAGTTCACCTTCTGACAACCAACGGTGATCAAGGAGCTGATTTCTGTCAATCCATATGGCTCTATGTGCTTGTCTGGCATGAACACAAAACATGTCTGAGTGTGCTGGTATAGCAGAGAGAACCACAAAGAGTAGAAGAAACAATGCCTTTTAACTGATCACTCCCCACAAGCTTCTCTCTGAGTCTCTGCCTTGCAGGACACAGGAAGAAATTTGTGGTGAGGAGAACCATAAATTGCTTTTATCCTCTCCACCCTCAGCTGTTGAGAAAACACAAGTAATCAGTTTCTCATCTCACTGCTTGCATGGAGAGTTGAGAAGTTCACTGCTGCTCCCTTCTCCAAGATATAGGGAGGGGACACAAGGGGTCAGCATTTCATTTCTCTTTTTCAAGTAGGGATACATGACACTGATCGTCTGCATACTCCATGATTCTCAATCATGCATGGATGCATTGGTTTTCTTTTTTAAAAATAGGGGATATGTAATGATTTTTCAGAACCCTCCTCTCCCTGCAAAAAAATCACTGGGTTCCAATATTGCTAGGAACATCAAAGGCAGAAGTCAATGCTTCTGTTCTCAGCTTTAGGTGAGAATAGGTGAGAAGCCCACTACCAGATCTTCAGATCAGCTGGGAATCAGTTTCTAGTTCTCTCCTGAAACTTTGCTATCAGAAAGACTGGGTCTCAGGGAAGTGCTGAGCAACCAGAACTGAACTTCCAGCTGGTCCTTTGATTGGCTGAGAACTGATTTTGGGCTAGCTGCAGTACTGTTCAATAATCAGTTGTTGCGTACAACCTGAGCATATCCCTGCTTGGCAAATGGTCTGACTGTGAGAATCTAATAGGTTATATTCTTTTTTGCTTCCAAAGAAACTCACAACATTGCTGTACTGAACTAAAGCAAATCTATTCATATGATTGGACTGATGTGAGTAAAAGCTTCCCATAACATGGAAGGAAGTTTCTCAAGATTTCAACATAGTTTATATAGGTGATGTAAATACAGTATGTAAATAATGCTTTTTAAATTTCTTTGACGTGAATATATTGGAGTTAGTGGATTTGTGAAGCAAGTCAAATCAGTTCCTAGCACCCGTTATTTTTTGTTACTGTTTCACATAATCCTTGTCAATTCACCGATATTTCTGAATTCTTTTTTCTACCAATGAACAATACAAATAGTTTCTCTTATTCAGATTGAGTTTATGAGTCATCAATCTGCAAGTTACACTTGATCAATAGGATATGGTCAATTATGAAATCATCTAGCTAATGATGAAATCCTGTAGCACATTCTGGAGTGCCTGTTACTGAACCAACATTTGTGATTGTAATATGTTAATTACATTATTAGCTTATCACTATGGAATGGAAGGGCACTTACAGACATCAGCTTTGCGGAGATTTCTCATTCGGACTACTCGCACAGTAAGCAAGTTGCAAGGAAATGTGTCCAGTGGCTGGAAAAACAAGGTTTAGAAGACAAGGGTAAATGTTAAATTATTCAGAGGAGTAAATAAGAGTCCTGTCAAGAAAATAAACGAAATAATTAATTACTTTGCAGAATGACATTTAAATACTTGTCTAGGCTAAAGAATGAAAATACACATTTTCTAGGTCAGGACTCAAATCACACTAACACTTTTCAGGCATTTTAAAGAAATAGACGGAGTCGGGTTGTTCAAAAAAAGCTCCACCTATATGCATACATTTTCCAGGGGCAGAGCAGAACTTTTCTGGCTCTCCTGTGCCACTGATCTCCTGTTTATCTACTCCTGGGAGGGACAGAACACCTTGAGGAATGACTTTGGGGTGGTGGTGGGGTGGATTGCGAGTCGGATAAGGCGAAATTACCATTTCGTCTAGATCCGATATGATGTGTCCGGTATACTCATTCTGCAATGGTGGGCCATCGACGTTGTTCATTACAACAATTCTCAGTTCTTCATATTTCCAGTCTGCTGCCCCAAGATGCAATTATTCCTCACTGCATGACCTCTCTGCCTGTTGGAGATGGAGAATGGGCATAAGTGAAATAGTTCCACCTCTACCTGATCTTTGGCTTGTGGCAGCGTTATTGTCATGCATAGTCCCCGCGTGTTTCACAATTAAAGTTTTATCTAGGGGATCAGAGTTCTTTTGGCTGAACCTTTCCACAGCAATTGAGCAACTGAAATAGGATTCATCTGCTATCACCAGTCACCTTGTATCTTTTCCTCCTTTGTTGGTTTGTAGACATGTTACATGGTGCAACCTTATGTTTCTTTTCATTTTGATCTTTGGCTTGACAGCAAAATGCCTACACAGTGAGGAAGTATGTTTTATGGCAAAACCTACATGGACAAGTGATAGCATGGTGGCTACTTCATTTATTTGTATTCATGATTTCTACTTATATCCTGCCCACCACTGCCCAAGAAGGCTCAGGGCAGCTAATAACAATCATTAAAATATAATACAAATTCTAATTCATAGTAGTAAACAAATTTAACACATAGATGGTGCACTAAGATCCTGCTTTTTTCACCCTGCTGTAAGAAGCGGCAAAATTACGGCTTACTGACGTAGGTCCTCAACCGCTATGTTTTACGGTAGAACGCATCTTCATCTTGCGATTCAACAGCCAATTTGAAGAGTTCTGCCAGGGTTCATGTCCTGCTTCACGACGGGCGTTTCCATCAGGCCCTGACCCTGGCTGAGGACAAATAGACTGACTGTTGTGGGTTTTCTATGCTGTTGTGTGGTAGTTTTTGCTCTTAACAACAGATAGATTGCTCCAGTAGGTTTAGAAAACTAAAATGCAATGTCCTTGAGGGGACATAGCCGGAGAAGCGTTTTTGCAGGTATGAAGATCCCAGTCCATTTAGGGCTTTAAAGGTCAGAACCAGTACCTTGAACCTAATCCAGAAGCTGATCTGCAACCAGTGCAGCTACTAGAGCACAGGTTCAATAGAGACTCTCCAAAGGGAGCCTCTATTTACTGTACACTTCATCGCATCTGCCCAGCCAAGCAACTAACATGGTGGTAGCCAGAGGTGGGATCCAGCAGGTTCTCACAGGTTCCCGAGAGTAGGTTACTAATTATTTGTGTGTGCCGAGAGGGGGTTACTAATTGGTGATTTTGCCATGTGATTTTTGCCTTAGTTATGCTCCTCCTCTCAGCAGTAGTGTGCAGAACTTGAAGCAGTCTAGCAGGAGGTGCACCAGCATGCGTGGCAGCCTGCGCCTGCGTGCATTCGTTTCCCACCCAAGGACCAGCGCAGCTGCTGTGTCCTTGCCACAGCCCCGCTCAGGAATACCCCGCCCCTGGAATGCCCGGCCATGCCCCCATCATGCCTCGCCCAGCCCCATTGGCACTACGCCACAGTTTGAATCCCACCACCATGGGAACCTGTTACTAAAATTTTTGGATCCCATCACTGGTGGTAGCCACCGCACTTTCCCACTCATTTGCTTGTAGCTCACTTGTTGGTGGCAGTCCCCTCCCTTGATAGCCAACAGCATTGCTTGGCTCCAGCATTAACATGTATATGGCCCAGGTTGGGTAGGTGAGATGCTGCAGCCAGTCTGGCCACCATGCACAATTCACCTGGGCCAAGCTTTCCTCCATCAGTTGTGGGGGAGAGGGAGTGAGACTTTACAGTCTATTTTGCTCTCACGCTCTAGCCCTGATGGCTGTGAAACTCCTGAACTTTCAGTATTTGCATATTTTGCCATTCACAATAATCCCAGAAATTGAACCACAGTGAATGGTGAGGATCTACTGTGTCAGAGTTGTGTAGGGCATCCCTAATCTCATGCATTTGGACATGATCAGGTTTTATGAAGATACTTCAATGAATGTGGTTGCGTTGAGGGATCACAGGATATCAGCCTTAACTCCCTTCACCACATATCCTGCTTTTCCTCCAGCATTGCTGGAATCTCCAGCCTTAGCCCACCTCAGTAAAGGTGGACAACCAGAGTTAGGCTCCTTTTGTGTCCTTGGTCCTTGCTTCCCACGTTGCTTCCCTCTCTCTGGTGTGCAAGTAGTTGCTTTTCTTTCTTCTCAACCCCTTTTATCTTCCTTACACTTTGATTCCTGCCTTAATTATGGTACTATTCCCTCCCCACCTTCCATTTCTTTTTTTTATTTCATGTTTCCCTCGCCGATACCCCTCACTGCATTGGTAGGGCTTCACCCATCCATCAGACCTCTGGCTGGCCATATCTCTCTCTCTCTTCTTTCTCCCCCCCCCCCACCGCACCATATTCTATCCTGGGGATTGTTGAAGGGAGGAACTGCTTCCCTCCTCCTGCTACCATCCCACCTCAGGTGATCCACCAATTATCCAGGCCCACAGTCAGCTGCCTATGTGTTTGTTGGAGCACGGAATCCTTTGAACTGAGGCTGGGGACACCCTCCTTTCAGTGGTAGAGGAGGATGGGACAGTATTTTCTCCTCTCTGGAGGGATGCCCTCAAAGCAGCCCTCTCTGCAGTCCTGGCCACAATTCTGATAAAGACTGAGACCTGGGGATCAAGGCAATGGGGAGGGCTGGTCTTGCAGTTTTGCTTCCTCACCTTGTGGAGATGAGGTAGGGTTGGTGAACCATGCTTACTTCCAGGGTCTGCAGGGAGGGGAAAGCGTATCAAGGGGAAATGGTGCCTGGGAGCAACACCACCTCCGGGCACCCCCCATAAGAACATAAGAACATAAGAACAAGCCAGCTGGATCAGACCAGAGTCCATCTAGTCCAGCTCTCTGCTACTCGCAGTGGCCCACCAGGTGC